>NC_072475.1:33472068-33774827 GCF_027574615.1 Eptesicus fuscus
GGATCAATTAGAGCATATTTCAAAACTATCACCTATGAAGATGACTCATTTGAACAAAGAGAAATGTATGTGCAATGAGCAGAAGAGACTTTTCTTAGAATAAATACTACTTTTCAATTTTATGGGAATGAGCAATGAGACCTTTTTTAAAAAGAGGATACCATGGTGACCCAAGATGTATTAATTATTGTGGGAAACCTCTGAATTTTATAGTGACTCATCAATTTTCTGAGTCTATAGACAAAAATTACTGTCAGATCACCTCTCATGTTCTTAGAATTTTGAAGTTCAAGGAACTTTAAAGTATGTCAGTGCCGATTTCACAAAGTAACTCAATTTTAAAATAACCTGGAGAATTTGATGTCCCAGAAGGAGAAGCTTTTTTTCCAGACACAAACCACTGAAACTCATTTGCCAGCTCAAGTTGGAGTCTCAGAACCTTTTTGTAATGCTGAGATTAAAAACCAGATGCCTTCAATCAAGATCAATTCCAGGAAATGCTGGCCCAGTTTACATTTAAAAAATGCTCAGAACTTTTGGACTAAACTCCTCTATTCATGGTGACTTAACATTAGAAGGAAAGGGGTCTTAGAAATGATTTAGAATTCGTTTTGTGTTACTCAAAAGCCTTCTTGTGACATCACTTGCTTATTTACCCAGGAAGTAGGAATCATTAAAGATGGATTTATAGAGATGGTGATTTTACAGGGTCTCTGATTTCTGCTGGAGGCCTTGTGAGTGGCAAGTGCTTTATCAATGAAGGCTAATGGGCATGTTGCAGAAGCAGTGTGTTTTCTCCCTTGTATCCAAGTACCTTTCTGATGATGCAGCCTGGAAGCTCCAAATCAGAATAATGGGATTTTCTACGTGGCAGATAAAGAGCCCTTCCTATCTTTCAAATAATCAATGCAAAAGCAAATCATAGAGAAAAAGTCTCAGATGAAAGTTTTAGGACCTAGGCATAGAGACAGGCCAATAGCAATATGGGCAAACAATGACATTAAAGGAAACAACAGTGAGCAGAGAGTTCAGGGAAATTAGACAAGAGTGGAGCAATCTAACAGGACAGAAATACTGTAATAAGAGATGGGCTATTTAGTTAGCAAATTCAGTGTCAATGTTAGGCTTAGGGTGAGAGTGTTGGCCCAAAAAGTGAAGGATACACTGAGACAAAGACCTGGTCTTCAGACCAAAAAACTGTTCCCATTTCTCTAGGGTAGAAGAAAGGATGGTTCAAATGGTCTTAAAATGGTACAATTATCTTATCTATATTTGTAATGAGATTGGGTACATTTGATTTAATTGCTTCATTTCATTATAATTTATCAATAATTCAGTGACTGGAGAATTCTTAAATCATTCACTTTTATCTAAGCCATATTGAAGAATACTAAAATATCTGTTTGTTTTTAAGGATGTCACTATGCTGCTGTTAATAACATTTCTGTTTATAATAGAAACTAGAGGCCCGGTGAACAAAATTTGTGCACTGGCGGGGTGTGTGTGTCCCTCAGCCCAGCCTGCACCCTCTCCAATCTGGGACCCCTCGGGGGATGTCCGACTCAGAATCCGGCACTGCTGGCTCCCAACTGCTTGCCTGCCTGCCAGCCTGATCACCCCCTAACCACTCCCCTGCCAGTCTGATTGACACCTAACTGCTCCCCTGCTGCACGATTGCCCCCAACTGCCATCCTCAGCTGGCCCGGTTGCCCCCAACTGCCCTCCCCTGCCAGCCTGGTTGCCCCTAACTGCCCTCCCCTGCAGGCCTGGCTGCCAACAACTGCCCTCCCCTGCTGGCCATCTTGTGGTGGCCATCTTTGACTACATGGGGTTGGCCATCTTGTGTGATGGTGTGAGGGTCAATTTGCATATTATCTCTTTATTATATAGGATGAATGGATACAGTTGGGTCCAAGTTTTTTCTAGGCTCTAGAGTATTGACTTTTTATAGAGGTGACTTTTGCCTTAGTCTATCAAAGAAATTAGGATATTTTATGTAGTGATTTTCTTTATTGGTTCCTGGAATCTACTGAAAACTCAATAAATGTTTGTTGATTGAATGAAAGTGATTCATTTCTTAACCACCTTCAACTTTTCCATACTATAAATTAAAAATTGATACTTAAGGTATCACCAAAAGATTACTAAACTTTAATAAATACAGTGCTTTTCTTCCCGAGATGGTTTTCTAGTCTAGAAACTGAACTGGTTCACTTTTGTGTGAATTAAATAAGCTAAAAAAAGTTCTTCCTGCATTTTTATAATTTTATACTATTTCCAATATTTATTTTATTTTTTTCTGTTTTTCCTTTTTTTATCTTTATTGTTGAGATTATTACAGATGTCCCTCTTTTTTCCCCCAATAGCTCCTCTCCACCCAGTTCCCACCCCAGGCCCTTGCCACCCTATTGTCTGTGTCCATAGGTACTGCATACATGCATATAAGATCTTTGTCTAATCTCTTCCTGCACGCCCCCACACTCCCTTCCCTCTGAGAATCGTCAGTCTGTTCCATTTCCATGCCCCTGATTCTATTCCATTCACCAGTTTATTCTGTTCATCAGATTTTTTATTCATTTGATTTTTAGATTCACTTGTTCATAGATATGTATTTGTTGTCACTTTGTTGTTCATAATTTTTTATCTTTACCTTTTTCTTCTTCTTCTTAAAGAATACCCTTCTGCATTTCATATAATACTGATTTGGTGGTGATGAACTCCTTTAGCTTTTTCTTGTCTGTGAAGCTCTTTATCTGACCTGCAATTCTAAATGATAGCTTTGCTGGGTAGAATATTCTTGGTTATAGGTTCTTGCTATTCATCACTTTGAATATTTCTTGCCACTCCCTTCTGGCCTGTATAGTTTCTGTTGAGAAATCAGCTGACAGAGTCATATGGGTACTCCCTTGAAGGTAACTACCTGTTTTTTTCTTGCTACTTTTAAGATTCCAATATTTATTTTAATTGAATTGACTAGCCAAAAACAAAATGATGTCTGGCCTAAGTTAATATGATATCCTTGATTAAAAAATAAATGTAGTCAAAACAGTACAATTGATTGTAACTGTAGGCATGGCTGATAGCTGCAGAGTTTAAGGTCTAAATTTGAATTTGCAAATGGTTTAGAACAAAAGTGGAAAAGAAAGTAGTTATGTTTTAAAAGTAATGCAATTTCTCAAATGTTGCTTCACCTATTAGTTTAGACAATTAGGAAGTAGTGATTCTCTCACTGTCTTAGGTATTCAGGTAAATATAGTTTTCTGTGGTCCAGGGACAGTGTAATAAGTTGACATAATCATTGCAGAATGTCAATAAAATTGTGTTCCATAAAGGTAAACCTAAACAAGGCACTAGTAAGCAAGACAATGTCTTCAGTCTGGCCAACCTCAAAGTGGCAATCTCGCACATCAGTCAGCTCCAACCACAGAAGACAATCTGCAATGAAGGTCCTACCACTTATTTCTTCACCACCAACACAGTGCTCTTACATTGGCCTCAAATATTATCCCACTCTGAAATACCCATATTTGTTGGCTTTTCTACCCCTGGGCAAGAACTTTCCCACAGCATGCAGAAGAGTAGGTGTCAGTCAGTAGCCAGATTGTCAAACTTTCCCCCAGTTTCCTGTCAGGACCCTATTACAATTCACCCTCTTCAAATATCATTATCATAAGGTTGGAAATATCTCTACTTTGAACAAAGCCAGAGCCTGGCACAGGTGCCTTTGTTAATGCTTTACCCAGCTTTCAGCACTCATGGCTATTTTAATTAGAGGCATAAATTTAGGCGCAAAAACCTTAACACAAAATCTAAACTACCTGGCAGTGTGGAAGCTCCTCTTACCCAGTGCACTCTCTGCACGGCTCTAAACTGACCTTGAGCTCTCCGTATACTAATGTATTAATATTTTTTCATTACCTAACATATTGGTATTTTATGATGGTGCTAATTCTAAGATAATTAAAATCACATTGTTGTGTTTAATTATGACCAGAGGCTTATGAACAGACTCATTATTTTGTATTAAATAATGAATTAATTATTGATTCAATAGTACCAATTTT
This sequence comes from Eptesicus fuscus, assembly GCF_027574615.1. Taxonomy (NCBI): domain Eukaryota; kingdom Metazoa; phylum Chordata; class Mammalia; order Chiroptera; family Vespertilionidae; genus Eptesicus; species Eptesicus fuscus. Next base: position 33,476,133 of record NC_072475.1, read on the forward strand.
CTGTTGTTTTTATCAATTAATCACTTGTGAGTCATTCCACTAATAGGTCTTATTTTTGAGTAAGGGATCACTATTATGGGAAATAAAAAAAAAAAAGATGATTACTATATGGACTCTGTCCTCATGGAATTTACAATCTAAAGTGCAGATGGATAAAATAAACTAAAAAAAAATACAAACACTTAATGGAGAGACCAAAAATGGGAAAGAGAAGAAATTATACCTGTTTCAAGGTTTCAAGTGTCAGTGTCTCAAAAAATGAAGCGTTAACAAAAACAGACATGCCAATAGAAGGAACTGATTTGGTGGGAGAGGAGAAGAGGATGAGTTTGGTATTGAATATGTTAAACTTCGAGTGTGAGTGACACATCAAGATGGAGATATCCAGTTGAAAAATCAGTAATGTTTTCATGAGTTAGAGTGGCAATGTTTGAATTGTTCTGAAGGAATGGTTATCAAGTTTTTTGGTCTCAGTACTCCTTTGCATGCTTTAAAATTATTGAAGTCTCCAAAGAGGACTTTTCTTTCTTTTTAAAAATTAAATTTATTGGGATGACTTTGGTTAATAAAATGTATAGGTCTCAAGTGTACAATTCTTTGATATATTATTATATTGCACTGTGTGCCCAGCACTCAAAGTCAAATCATCTACTGTTACCATATATTTGGCCCCATTTACCCTCTACTACCCCCACCCTCCTTCTCTCTGGTAACCACCATACTATTGTCAGTGCCTATTTTTGTTTGTTTGTTTGTTTTGTCTTTTTAATATATTGTTATTAGAGGCCCGGTGCACGAAATTCGTGCACGGAGGGGGGTTGTCCCTCAGCCCGGCCTGTACCCTCTCCAATATGGGACCCCTTGAGGGATGTTCGACTGCCCGTTTAGGCCCGATCACGGTGGGGCCTAAACGGGCAGTCGGATATCCCTCTCACAATCCAGGACTGCTGGCTCCCAACTGCTTGCCTGCCTGCCTTCCTGATTGCCCCTAACTGCTTCTGCCTGCCAGCCTATCACCCCCTAACCAGCCTGGTCACCCCTAACTGGTCACCCCTAACTGCCCTCTGGTCATCCCTAACTGCCCTCTGGTCACCCCTAACTGCCCTCTCCTGCAGGGTTGATCACCTCCAACTGCCCTCCTTTGCAGGCTTGGTCCCTCTCAACTGCCCTCCCTTGCAGGCCGGGTGCCTCCCAACTGCCCTCTCCTGCTGGCCATCTTGTGGTGGCCATCTTGTGTCCACATGGGGGAAGGATCTTTGACCACATGGGGGCAGATATATTGTGTGTTGCAGTGATGATCAATCTGCATATTACTCTTTTATTAGATAGGATAGAGGCCTGGTACAGGGGTGGGGGCCAGCTGGTTTGCCCTGAAGGGCGTCCTGGATCAGGTGGGGGTTCCCTTGGGGTATGGGGCGGCCTGAGCGAGGGGCCTGTGGTGGTTTGCAGGCCGACCACGCCCCCTGGCAACCCAAGCAGAGGCCCTGGTATCTGGGATTTATTTTCCTTCTACAATTGAAACTTTGTAGCCTGGAGCGGAGCCAAGCCTGGGGCTCCCTCCGAGGCCAGCAGCCATTTGTGTTAGGGTTATAATTGAAACTTTATTGCCTTAAGCGGGTGGGCCCAGCCAGGGTGTGTGGAAAGCTTTGTTTCCCCTGTTGCTGGCGGCAACCCTGGCCTGCTCTCTCAAGCTCCATTCTGCCGCCATTTGTTTGAATTTGTTTACCTTCTATAATTGAAACTTTGTAGCTTGAGTGGAGGCTTAGGCCTGGCCAGGGCAGGCGGAAAGCTTGGCTTTCTCTGTTACCTAGGAAACCTTGCTCTCTGTGGCTATAGCCATCTTGGTTTGGGTAAATTTGCATACTCGCTCTGATTGGATGGTGGGCGTGGCTTGTGGGTGTCGGAGGTATGGCCAATTTGCATATTTGTCTATTATTAGATAGGATTGGTTTCAGAGAAGAAGGGCGAGGGAGAGAGAGATAGAAACAGCAATGATGAGAGAGAATCATTGATTGGCCTCCTACACACCCGACACTGGGGATGGAGCCTACAACCCCAACATGTGCCCTGACCAAGAATCGGGAACTGTGACCTCCTGGTTCATAGGGCGAAACTCAACCACTGAGCCACGCTGGCCGGGCTGGGTTTTGTTTGTTTTTCTTGTTTGTTGCTTTCAGTTTTATATCCCACACAAAGAGAGCCTTTTTATCTTATATGAGTTATATCTATCAATATTTACAATGTTAGAAATTAAAACTGAGACATTTTAGAATCAGTATTAAACAATTAAAAACAATTTAAGTCTTATATATCAATATATTTTGTGAAAAAATAACCGTATTTCAAAAAATATTAGTGAGCAGAGTGGTATAGTTTTAAATTTTGAAAATACATTTAATGTATGAGAAGAAAGAAAGCAGTTGGATTTTCATAACTGCTTCTGTATTCAATCTGTTGTGATATCACACATCATGTAGATTTGGGAAAACTCCACCATAAACACATGAGAGAATGAGAGTGAAGAAAAGCAAATAATACTTAAGTGTAATTACAAAAATAGTCTGATTTTAGTCAGAGAACATGTTTTGTATGACTTGAGTCCTTCAAATGCTTTGATACCTCTTTTATTGCTCAGGATATGGTATATTTTTATAAAACTTCCATATGCATTTTAAAAGAATGTGTACTCTGCTATTTGTGTGAAATTTTCTATCAATGCCAAGTAGGTCAAGATGGTTGATAGTATTGCTTTTCTGTAATTATTCCCTTATTATAGTGATAGGGTTATTAAAATATCTGACTATAATTATAGATATATTTTTTTCTGTAATTCTATCCATTTTTGCCTTATATATTTTGAAGCTCTGTGACTAAGTGTGTATGCATTCAGGACTGTTAAATTCTCTTAATAAATTGAAAGCTTTATTATTATGAAATGACCTTTTTGTATCTGCTATTCTTTGCTTTAAATATTCTTTCATGTTAATATAACCACTCCAGGCCTTTTCTTTTTTTAGTGTTAGTATGGTATCATTTTTCCCACCTTTTAAATTTTAACCCATTTTTTCTTATATTTAAAGTGTGTTTCCTTATAAGTGGAGTCGCTTTATATTGAATCTGACGATCTCTCTTTTTTATTTAAAGTATTTAGATAACTGGCCTTAAATGCCATTAGATTTGATTCATACTGTTAGGTTTAAATCTATCCTTTGCAATTGTTTTTTATTTGTCTCAAGTATCCTTTGTCCTCTTTGTATTCATTTTCTCCTTTTATAGATAACCAGGGGCACAGTGCATGAATTTGTGCACCTTGAAAGGAACTGTGGGCTGTGAGGCTGAGGTGGGCACAGGGCTGGGTCTCAGCTCATCCTCTGTGCCCCCGCCCAGCCCCTCCCACCACGGCCCCTGGTCCCCTGTCTGCCGGCAGCCGTGTTCCCGTTCCTGCAGCTGACGGTGCCAGTCTAGCTCACACCTGCTGACAGCGTGGAGCGATTGGGGCCAGTGCCAGCAGCAGGTGCGTGTGGCAGCTGCTTCCCCAATTGCACCTCAGGAACAGGGGGAGGTGGAAAAGCCCTAAGGGGTGATTGGGGCCGGCACCGGCAGTGGGTGTGAGGGCCAGCAGGACTGCAGTGCATGGGAGCAAAGAATTTTCAATAACCACCAGAGGCTAACCCAGATGACAGTGACCGGCACCCCACCTTGGTCTGGCATCCTCGCCCACCTGCTCCACCAGCCCACCGCGGCCAATGCCCACCATGTTCCGTGCTCTGCCGCTTACTGCCGACACCCGCCATGTTCCACACATGCCCCTGTGGTCAGCGCATGCCATAGCAACTGGTTGTTCAATTGTTCGGTTGTTCTGCTGTTCGATCTATTTGCATATTAGGGTTTTATATATATAGACAAGCGGCCTGGTGCATGAAAATTCTTGCACTGGGGGGGGGGTCCCTCATCCTGGCCTTCCCCCTCTCACAGTCTGGGAGCCCTCAGGGGATGTCCTACTGAGGGCTTAGGCCCACTCCCTCTGTGGGCGGTGACCAGGCTGATCAGGGGAAGGCACTGCCCCCATCACCCAGCTGCTGCTGCCACTGTTGGCTGTGGCGGCTGCAAGGCCTGAGCCCTGGGCCTTGCAGCCACCGGAGCTCATGGCTGCCTGAGCCCCAGGCCTCGCAGCTGCCTGAGCCCACAGCTGCCTGAGCCCATGGCTGCCATGAGCCCACGGTTGCCATGCTCTCCAGGCCTTGAAGGTACTGTGGCTTTGTTCGGATGGATGTCCTGAAGAAGTCAGCCCTAATTAGCATATTACCTTTTTATTAGTATAGATTATTAGTATAGATTGTATACTCTCATGATCATATTTTAACTTCTTTTTTGGATTATTATCCATAATTCTTTGTGTGTGTGTTTTTTAATGCTAGTGGTTGTTTTAAGTTTTAACAGTATACAGCTTCAGCTTATCACAATCTAACCATTAAGGGACATTATATCACTTAATATATAGTATTAAAACCTTATAATACTTCCATTTCTTTCCTTCTGACCTCTATACTGTTAGCATAATTTTAGTTTTACATATGGGGTGGGACAAAAGTTTATAGTTGTGAGTATGAGAAACAGAGTTTATTCTTGCATTATTATTTGTTATTATATTACTAGAGGCCTGGTGCACGAAATTTGTGCACTGGAGCGGGGTGTTCCTCAGCCCAGCCTGCACCCTCTCCAATCTGGGACCCCTCAGGGGTGTCCAACTGCCAGTTTAGGCCTGATCCCTGAAGGATCCTCTCACAATTGGGTCTGTTGGCTCATAACCACTCGCCTGCCTGGCTGCCTGATTGACCCTAACCACTCTGATAGCCCTATAACTGCTCCCCTGATGGCCTGATTGATGATTTACACCTAACTGCTCCCTTGCCAGCATGATAGACACCTAACTGCTCCCTTGCTAGCCTGATCGCCCCCAACTGCCCTCCCCTGCAGGCCTGGTCGCCCCCAACTGCCCTCCCCTGCCTGCCATGTTGTGACAATGTGGGGGTGGCCAGCTTGTGACAACATGGGGGTGGCCATCTTGTGATGACATGGGACGGCCATCTTGTGATGACGTGGGGGTGGTCATCATATGGTGGCCATCTTGTGACAACATGGGGCTGCCATCTTGTGACGATGTGGGGGTGGCCATCTTGTGATGATATGGGGGGTGGCCATCTTGTGATGACATGGGGCGGCCATCTTGTGACACGAGGGAGTGAGGGTCAATTTGCATATTACCTCTTTATTATATAGGATTTTCCATATGAACAACTGTAAACCTACTTTTGCTCCACCCTATCTGTTGTAAACCACTCACTACATTATCTGTGTTTAAACAATTTCATTTTAAAGAGATTTGCACAAAACAAAAATATTTTATAGATTTATCCATGTAGTTATCACTTTTAGTGCTTCTCATTCCTGTGTATAGATCCAGATTGCCACACAGTATCCTTTTCCTTTTACAGAAAAACTGCCCGTTGCATTTCTTGTAGTATGAGTTTGCAGATGATGAAAACCTTCAGTTTTTGTATATCAGAAAAAGTTATTATTCCTCCTTCATTTTTATTTATTTATTTATTTTTTAAAATATATTTTTATTGATTTCAGAGAGGAAGGGGGGGAGAGAGAAAGAGAGAGGGAGAGAGAGAAACATCAATGATGAGAGAGAATCATTGCTCAGCTGCCTTCTGCACGCCCCACACTGGGGATTGAGCCTGCAACCCAGACATATGCCCTTGACCGGAATCGAACCTGGGACCCTTCAGTCCGCAGGCTGACACTCTGTCCACTGAACCACACCAGCTAGGGCAGCCCCCTTCATTTTTAAAAGGTATTTTAATTGGTTATAGAAATCTAGGTTAATGGTTTATTTCTTTCAGTAATTTAAATATATTCCTCTTTTGTTTTCTTGCTTGAGTTGTTTCAAGCGAGAAATCACTGCCTTACTTATCTTTGTTCTTCTATAGATAATGTGTTCTTTTTCTCAGTGACATGGTGACTGGCAAGGTGAAGTCTAAATAATTAAAAGAAAAACCAAACCAAAACAGTAAATACAGTTGTAGTGTAGAAAACCCTTTTTCAGATGGCTTTTTTATACCTGTTGATTGACCCTTGCATGCATAATGACAATAACATAAAACTGTCCTCCTTACCATCTGCAAAGGTCTTCTCTGCTCTACAAGAGGTCAGGGTCAACAGACCTGCTGGAAAATAATACCAAGATGAGAAATAAGCTTAACAATTGCTCGTAAGTCACACAAGATGTGTTTACTCAAATGTAAAAATGTTTTTCTCTTTTGGGAGAGTATCCTAACTGATTCAACTGAGTAAATTAATGTATCCATTCTAACATAATAATGATATAGTGACTTACTGTGTTGAGAAAAAAAAGTAACAATATATTTTCCTTAAGATAATTATGAACACTAAAAATATATTTGGGGATTCACAACATGAAAAAAGGTAAAAGTAAGGAAGTCTTTTTCTCTCACTATCTTTTTCTTTTCTTTGTGTCAGAATCGAACTATTCTTCTCTTAACCAGTACAGAATTTCAAAGCAAGGGCAATGTTAAAATTGGAGCTAGAATTGCTCAGGGAAGGGACTATTGGGGAATTTATTATGCCTCCGTTTGCCATAAACTTTATCGCAATATCCCTGTTTCATATTTCTAAATTTCCAAGTTTGATCCTATTCATTATCTGCCTTTTACCATTTTTCTTATTTATTGTACATAATAACAAAATATTATTGTCTTTCAGGTTTTGTTTTTTTTAATCTGGTGGGGATTTTTTTGAGCTTTTAAAGAAAAATTTATTGGGGTTACATCTATACTAATAAAAGGGTAATATGCTAATTAGACTGGATGTCTTCCAGACGTCCTTCTAGACAAAGCCACAGCGGCTGCGAGGGCCAAGGGTTGGCGACGTGGGAGAAGGGGCGGCTGCGAGAGGCTGAGGCCACGAAGAGCCAGCACTGTGTTAGAGGCCAAGGCCGTGGGAGAGCTGGTGCCACACCACGTGACAGGCCGAGGCCGCGGCCCCTTTTGCCGAGGAGACACGGGAGAGGCCTCGGCGTGGGCCGGTCCAGCACGGCTGGCAGCAGTGGCAGCAGCACTGGGGTGATGGGAGCAGCGCTTTCCCCTGATCGGCCCGATCGCCTCCCCCAGAGGGAGGCCAGACTACGGCTTAGTCAGTAGGACATCCCCTGAGCACTCCTGGACTGTGAGAGGGGGCAGGCTGGTCTGAGGGCTCCCCTCCAATGCATGAAATTTCATGCACCAGGTCTCTAGTTGGTTAATAAAAATATATAGGTTTAAGGTGTTATTGATGAGTTAACTCATGTTCACTGTCCTTTCTTTCTCCATGTGCCTTCCTTCCCTCTTACACAAATATTTGACTTTGTCCATGGTTCCACGCTCTCAAAACTCTTCTATCTCCATCATTTCTAGCATCATCTTACTTTTCTCAAATTTACCTAAGTCTTGAACAAGTTATTATTTTTAAGGCATGATGTATGTGAAACATTATATACATTTACCTAAGAAAAACAAAAGCACTATTGCAAAGAGTTACTGCTGCAATGAACATTAGTACTCCAATGTTCATTGCAGCAGTATTCACAATAGTCAATATTTGGAAACAACCTAAGTTGTGTGTGTGTGTGTGTGTGTGTGTGTGTGTGTGTATAGATAGATGATAGATAGATAGATAGATAGATAGATAGATATATGAATATTTTTCAGCCATATAAAAAAAATCTGTCACTTGTAATCATATGGACTGAACCTAGAATATATTATATTAAGTAAAATAAATTATATACTAAAGACAACTACTGGATACACTCACTTATATGTGGAATCTAAACAAATCAAACTCATGGAATCAGAGAGTAGTATAATAGTTGTCAGAAGCTGGAGGTCAGGATATAGGAATTGGGGAGATATTGGTCAGAGGGTACAGACTTTCAATATAAATTCTGAGAATCTGATATACAGCATGGTGACTATAATTAATAATGCTGTATAGTATATTTGAAATATCCTAAAAGGGTAAATCCTAACTGCTCTTTCCACACAAATAATGTACCTATATGAGCTGATAGATATATTAATTAGCTTGATTGTGGTAATTATGTCACAATGTACATGTATATTAAATCACCACATCAACACATTGTACACAATGGCATACCATTTTTGCTTGTCAGTTAAACCTCAATAAAGCCGGAGAAAAAAGAATATGTAAGAATCCTAGTATTTATGAGCACAAATGTTAAGCAGTACTACAAATAACTGGTACTTCAGTGTGACAAGTTGTGTGTTTTATACCTTTTCACAAAAATATTGACTCAAGTCATGCATTTTATACATCTCTAAAAATATGACATGAATGAAGATCACATAAAATTCTTATATGTGCCCATAATGGATCTTTGACAACAAAATGGTTAATGCATATCATTTCAAAGAATATTTAAGATTAGTTGTTGCACAAAAATTTTTTAAATGTTCTCAACTCTTATGGCTCTTAAATAAATAAAAAAAACTGAGTGAGACTTTTCCCAATTTAAAAGCAGTCCTAAAAATTTATATGACATTACTCATAACAAATTGTGAAACCGAAAAAGATTTTGTAAAAGGTCAATAAGTGAAACTTTTTCATCAATCATTTTAAAGGAAAGATTGAATTATCTTTGAAGTTTCTCTATAGAAAATATTGCATAATTGTCATTTAAGAAGGCAATCAAAGTGTTTTCAGCTAGAAAATATTCATACAGAAATATGCCAAGCAGATAATTAATTAATGATGAGTCAATTTAATATCATTTTCTTGAATTTCATGATAACTTGCAGTAATTGTTGGCATTTTAAAAATTATAATTTATTTTTATTTCTATTTTCATTCTAAATAAATGTACCAATTTATACTTTTAGAAAAGGAAATCTTTGCCTACCCAAAGTTCATGATGTTATTTTTCCTATAATTTCTAGTAGGAGTTTTATGATCCTAGCTTTTCATTAGATGTATGATTTACCTCAAAATAATTTATGCATGCAGACTAAAATAGAGATCGAAGTTCATGTTGTATTTCATATAAATATCCAATTTTTCAAACACCCCTAGTTAAAACAAAACTTGTTTTTCTAACTGAAGTAATGGTATATTTTCATAAAATTCAAGTTACCATATGTGTGTGAATTTTACACATATTTCCTGTTCTCTCTGTTCTACTACGGTGATCTTTATCTTTACACTAATTCTACATTGTTATGATTACTATACCTCTATCAACTGTTTTAATTTCATGATTTGTAAACCTTCCCATTGTTTAATTCTTTATGTAATCTTTTGTGTTTCTGTATAACTTTGAGTTTGCTTGTCAACTTATGTAAAAATTCATGCTGAAATTTTGACTGGGATAGCATTGGATTTGTAGAACAATTGGAGAGAATTGTCATCTGAATAATACCAATTCTTCCAACACAGTCACATGCTGCTTAATGACAAGTACGTGTTTGGAGAAATGAATCATTAGGCAATTTTGTTTTGCATGAACATTATGTATAGAGTGCACTTACACAAGCCTAAATGGTATAGCCTACTATAGACGTAAGCTCTATGGTATAGCCTATTGCTCCTACGCTACAAACCTGTACGATATGATACTGTACTGAATGCTCTAGGCAATTATAACATAATGTAGCTTTTTGTATATCTAAACATAAGAAGGTACAGTAAAAATATGATATAAATGTTTAAAAATAGTACACCTGTATAGGGCACTTACCATGAATGGAGTTTGCAGGACAGGAAGTTGCTCTGAGGGAGTCAGTAAGTGAGTGGGAGTGAGCACGAAGGCCTTGGATATTATCTTACACTATTGTAGCCTTAATAAATGCTGTACACGTAGGCTTCATATACATATTATATTCTATACCTTCATATACATATTGCATTCTATATCGCCACATCTATACCTAGCATGCTCACTCTTTTCTACCTTCTTAAAAATATTTAACTATATTATTTAAATATCCTTATCTATGAATTTTATTATCAGGATTGTTTCATAGTCTGTTTCTATTGTGTGATTACTGTTTTCATTGTGGATTGTATTTTCTTGCTTGGCAGACATTGCAGATTTTATTTTTTTGTTTATTTGATATTTTGTATTCCCATAAATATTCCTGAGTTTTGTCTTGTTTTTCCTTTGGAGAACAGTTAAATTATTAGGATGCGGTTTGATCCTTGCTTTTAAGCTTTGTTAGATAGGACCAAAAGAACCTTTAGTTAGAGTTCATTTTGTCCCACAACTGAATAAACACCATTTTGAGTACTTTACTTAATGCCCCATTAATTCTGAGGCTTTTTACTGTCTGATGGGAACATAAACTATTCCTGACTTGTCTTAGTGCCAAAAAATTGTTCTGCCTATTCCTTGATTTTGTTTTTTTCCTCAGGCCTTAGATCATTTTCTCATAACACACATGCTCATTAGTACTCAGCTGAAGACTCTGTAGTTATCTAGAGCTCTCACTCTGTGCAGCTCTCTGCTCTAGCTGCCTTGGTCTTCTTTGTTTCCCACTTCCCTCTTCTCACACGGAGATCTCCACTTCCTACACTGCAACCTGGGAACTTCTTCCTGGCAGCAACCGGAGAAACTGTTTTCCCTCTCTCAGTGGTTACAGTGCTGCACTGCCTGCTGCCCGATAGCTGATATTTACTGTTTTATATTTGTATAATTCATTAATCTTTTTGGGAGGGAATGAAATATGATTTATGTTACTTCATCTTGGCCAGAAGAGAGGAATTTTTGCTGCTTCGTTTTTATGTCCTGCAGGTGCTTCCCATTGGCTGAACTCAAGCAGAAGGTATCAGACGGGAGAAATGGCTGATGTAGACAATTGACGTTGGTCTTATGGGATATAGAGCAGCGTGGGGAAGATCAGAGAGAGTATCTGAGAGGGAAAATAGAGGATGTCCAACATAAATTACCAATATGATTTTTATTTTAGCAACTTGAAAAAAGTTATTCTTATAAGTAAAATGGACTCAGTCCTTTGACTTCATTCTCCTCTCTAAACATCTAAAGACTCTGCAACATAGGGTAAATTCAACCATCTGCAACATAGGATAGACTAAACCATCCTATAGCTCCGTACTTCTGAAAATACAGAAGTATTTTGATTTACACATGTTTTTATTCCAGTATATATTTTTGAGTATATAGTCATTTTGACTATTTGTTCATCTATATTTTTTTAAAATAGAGGAAAAAATTTTATAAATCCAGAAGTTAAGAGCTTAGTCTTTTATTTTTATTTAGTGGTTCCTCAATATATACAATCAGGTTCAATGTATGTATTCAATATATCCAAATAATAATAATAATAGGTATGGTTTATTGAGGAATGTGTTTGTATAGATACATAGTATTCCACTTACAGGTAATTTTCTTGTTTAATCCTTGTAATGTCATTATATATAGTCATTGTTTTAGTAACTAGTTTCTAGATGAGAAAAATGAAATTAAACTGGTTAAGAATATTCATAAGGATCATATGAAAAGTCAGTGAAGGAGGGCGCTTAGACTCAAGCTCTGGGCTTTCTGACTTGAAAGCCTGCTTTGTTGTTGCCTCTTTCTGCCTCGATAAAAGAACAAGAAACAAGTAACACAAGTTCAAAGACTGTCTTCATTGTTAGAATTCAGGAAAAAAAATGATGAAAAATTACTCACATTTTTAATTCCAATATGAAGGTTAACCCAAGTGTCCCTTTAGGCAACTTGCGCAGCCTCTACTGTTTCTCCCTGTAACTGGTTCTTTCATTCTTTTGGCACTGCTCTCATATTGAATGATGAGTCCATTTTCAACATTTCTCTTTTAATGAAAGAGAGAATATTGAGCTCTAAGCCTTTTATTTAGTTACAATTATTAAAATATTTTAAGGAACAAAAGCTGCAAAAGTGTACTCAAAAAAGGGTTGCTAAACATTTCAAAATGGTACCATCTATCTAAATATAAGAACATGCTATTTACAAATCTTCCTTAAGATAAATGCATATGATATTTCAAGGATTCTTTTTCATCTCTAAAATAGAAATGGTTATACGTGTTATCTGTCTACATGCCTGGGTTGTGGGCTCTATCCTCAGTAGGGGGTGTGGAGGGAGCAGCCCATCAATGATTCTCTCTCTTCATTAACGGCTGGTTAACATCTGTTAATATAACATCTCTGTGATATATCAGCTGCAGTGGTTTTCAACTGGTGTGCCACAAGAATTTTAAAAAATATGCAATACCTGACTATTTAGTCAGGGGCCCTGAGCGCTTTTCCCTTAGATTGAAAAAAAAAAAATGACAACAACAACAGCCAACACAACAGTGGCCATCCAATGTGAATGAATCAAAAGTATACCTTTTTTTTTCAGATTTGCAAAAAATATAAGATATTTTTTGGTGTGCCACAGAATTTAAGTAATTAGTTTATGTGTGCCATGAAAGGGGAGAAGTTGAAAATTGCTGTACTACTCCATTAGGAGTGACAAAAAATAAAATAAGTGTGAATCCAGCTCTGTCTGGTCATGCATTGTTATGCACTGTTGGATAGAAGCCAGTGGTTTCCATATTAGCATTATATGACCTTACTGACCTATTCACTGGTGCAAAGCAGTTTCTATCTATCTGCTGCAAAGAATCTCTGTGTGTGTTTGAAAATAAGAAATAAAAGGAAAATAACAATGTAGACGATGAATTAGAGAAAAAAATAACAACACTCTTTTGTAAGGGATCTATAATTACAGGGCAAGGAGAAGAGGAGCCTTCCATTGTCTTTCAGAAAAGTACTTAACAGTTATCATTATCTGCAACTGACATCAAAATAAATGTCTTGAATAAGTCATAGGACCTCATGCCAGCAAACAAGTACATAGATGTCATGTATTCATGAATTCTTTGTAATGGGAGATGTTCTAGAGAAAGATCACTTTGGAGATGTATTGATTATATTGTACCAAAGTAGAGGCTTGCTGGTACTTACAGATCCCTTACAACTCTGCTATTTTATGATCCTACTAGTTACATGGGTTAATAAGTAATTCCATCTACATTACCATAAATTTGTGATGCTGAGAGAAATTTAACTGTCACTAAGAAAACAGTGTGAGTACATGGTATGTTTCTAGCCTTTCCATTGCAATTCATTAGAATTGTGATATTCAAGTAAAAAATATATTCAACAATTCATCTTACAGATGAGAAAACAAGAGACTCAGAGCTGTGAATTGATACATTAAAGTTCCTAGAGCTATCTAGTGTTAGACCTGGTATTCAACCATGGAGATTTAATCCAGTGCTCTATCTTCTACATTCTAAAACATATAGTGCACAAGAAAGGGCTGAAGTTTACTACTCTTATAATATCTCTGTGATATCTCAGCTGTTAATATTGTACACATTTCATTGCTCCATTAATATAGTGGCTAAACTAATATCTTTTCCCAGAAGGAATATAAATGTTGTTCCATATTTGTAATTTTGAAATGTTCGTGTGAAATGTACTGCATATATTTCTAATATTTTACATCTTCATATATCAAGAAAGAGAAAACAGATAATTTTCAAAAACAAGGCATGGGCTCACAGAAAACTTTGTTTACCTGAACATCTGATAGGTTATACTACTAATCCTATCTAATAAAAGAGTAATATGCAAATTGACCATCACTCCAACACAGAAGATAGCTGCACCCATGTGGCCAAAGATGTCTGCCCCCATATGGACACAAGATGGCCACCTCAAGATGGCCAGCAAAGGAGGGAAGTTGGGAGGGACCAGGCCTGCAAGAGAGGGCAGTTGTGGGTGATCAGGCCTACAGGGAAGGGCAGTTGGGGGGGACCCAGGCCTGCAGGGGAGGGCAGTTGGGAGGGATCAGGCCTGCAGGGGAGGGTAGTTAGGGGCAATCAGGCTGGCAGGGGAGATGTAAGGCATCAATCAGGCTGGCAGGGGAGTGGTTAGGGGGTGATCAGGCTGGCAGGAAGAAGTTGTTAGGGGCAATCAGGAAGGCAGGCAGGTGAGCAGTTGGGAGCCAGCAGTCCTGGATTGTGAGAGGGATGTCCAACTGCCTGTTTAGGCAGTCAGACATCACTTGAGGGGGTCCCAGATTGCAGAGGGTGCAGGCTGGGCTGAGGGACACACACTCCTGTGCATGAATTTTGTGCACTGGGCATCTAGTGATGAATAAAGTACGAAGAATATACATTAGCTGGTTATCTCTAAAAACCCTGCATTGATAGGTTTCAAACCTTCCTAGCTATAGACTTGGTTACCTGAAGCAAGGCTTGTTTTCTGAGCCATCCTGATAATGCATGATGATCCTGCAATTGAAATCTCAGCTGAGAGGCAGGCCTTCTGCTCCTTGGAGTTCTATGTAGAATCCAAAAGAACTCAAAGGGCCCAAGCTGGTTTTGCTCAGTGAATAGAGCATTGGCCTGTGGACTGAAGGTTCCTAGGTTCAATTCCAGTCAAGGGCACATGCCTGGGTTGTGGGCTCTATCCTCAGTAGGGGGCATGCAGGGGGCAGCCCATCAATGATTCTCTCTCTTCATTGATGTTTCTATTTCTCTCTGCCTTTCCCTTCCTCTCTGAAATGAATAAAAATATATTTTAAAAATAAGAAATAATATTAAAAATAAAGAGGACCTCAAAGGTTCACATCTTCATGACCTCCTCTATCAGTCAATCTCCTGCTTCCACCTGGTACTGTCTTACAAAATGCAATGCACGGATGTGAGGGCAATCTGGCTGTGACATCTGTTCCCCCATGATTGCACATCTGTCACCCCATTGATCACCAGGGCTGATTTGACTGATCTGGCTGGCTAGGTGGGTGTCCCCCTCTCCTCCTTCACCAATCCAGGTGCGTCCTTCCTGAAGCTAGATCAAAGAGGAGTACCTTCCCCCAGCGGAGAGGATCAGTCTTCAGTCAAGGGTATATGAGTAGCTGTGCTCCCCTGCTAGAACCTCCAAACAAGCTCTCTGAAAATGCGACTCACTTGCCAGTTTTCACTCACCACCATAACAATTACCTGCAACATCTAGTCCTCACAAAAATGCTGAAGAACCCCCCTATGAATGGAAAATGGGAAGTGGTTTCTACCTATCATATAGCGACACTTTTAAGATTGAAACTAGATGTCTCCTTTCTGTACTCCTATGGGTTCTTCCCCTGGCTCCCTCCCCATCATTACTTCCTTCTCAGGTTCCTCTCTTCACTGCCTGCCATTTCTTCCTTGCCTTCTTAAAAAATATATATTTTATTGATTTTTTACAGAGAGGAAGGGAGAGGGATAGAAAGCTAGAAACATAGATGAGAGAGAAACATCAATCAGCTGCCTCCTGCACACTCCCTACTGGGGATGTGCCCGCAACCAAGATACATGCCCTTGACCGGAATCGAACCTGGGACCTTTCAGTCCGCAGGCCAACGCTCTATCCACTGAGCCACACCGGTTTTGGCGTCTTCCTTGCCTTCTTTTTCCCTTACCTCTTTGAAGAGAAAAAAAATACAATCTTTACTCTTCCCAAACAAAGAAGTTCCATCATTTTCTTTAAAGTGTTTGAAATACCTTTGATATCATTTAGACCAAACATTTATGGTAATTTTTTATAACCTAAACAGGGGCAAAAATTACCTAAACAAAGGTAATTTTTTGTGTGACCTAAATTCCTAAAAATTCTGGGCTAAATTTTAAGATGATCATTTATTTGCCACTTCTCCAGTTCTAAAGTAAATATAGAGAGGCAACAAGGGGGTTAGATATCTAGAAACAGTTTATAAAAAACAACAACACAACAAATTACTGTCAGGCTATATTGGAGCAAATTATGAGCCTCCTGATCTAGGAAAGAAAGGATAAAGTAGGGTGAGCAAATGTCCAGTTCTCTCCTTGAATGGTATTCAAAGTTCAATTTTATTGAGGCTTAATTGTGTTTAATAATTTTAACTTAAATGATTATAATAATGAACATTGATATTCTCATAAGTGTGTAGCATTTCATAGTTGCTAAATTATTTTATATACATTATTCCACTTGAGCTTCACAGACAAGTCTGTGAGGAAATATCGTTTGTTAGGTTTTATAGATGCCAAGAGAGTAAGTGATTTTTTAGAAATGGGATTTCAACTTTAATCCTTCCATATTTAGCTACTCAAACTGAGCTAATTTCTGTATATTAACTGCCACTACTTCCTAAATGGTGACCTCCCTCCTACCTTGAATTTCTCCAATTCAATCTCCCTTTGCAACCAAAGGGATATTTTAAGAATCCAAATTTGCTCACTTCGTATCCTTTATTAAATTGCTTTAGTGCCTCCTCATTGCTTGTAAGATTAAACATTTAAACATGGCATATAAGGTCTTGCATGTTCTGTTTCTGAGTCTCTCTTCTCAGTATTAAAAGCCATCTAAAATTTTTCTGATTCCTCAATTATACCAAACTCTTACTCTAGGGCCGTTATACAGGTTGTTCTCTCTCCCTAGAAAGTCTTCACCTCTAACCCCCACCTCCTTCTATTAATAATTTTGTCACAAATTGGCTCACTTTTGAAGTTTAAGAATAGCAAACTGTACTACATCATAGCACTAGACACACTAACTGCTTTTTTATTCACCTGTTTCTGCTAGTAGATTGTAAGGGGTAGGAGAGCAGTGGCCATATTGCCTAAAATTACTTGTTGAACTAATTAATTCAGGTGTCAGCAAGTGATACCTGTGGGCCAGATCCAGTCCACTAGCTAAGAGGTTTTTAAATTTTAAAAGATGAGAAAGAGAAGGAAAAACAAGGAGGAGGAGAAGGAGGAGGGGAAGGAATAAGAGAAGGAGGACATTCATGGACCTCAATGGTTAAAAAAAACACACACAACACAATTGTTATGTCCCTTTACAGGAAAAGTATTTTGACCTCTGAATTAAAAAATGAAACAAAGAATATTTTAGAATACCTTTAGAATATTTTAATTATAAGGAGAAAGTCACCAGGCCTGTTATATGCACATTCTAAATGTCAGTTCACCTCATTGATTAATCCTATATAATAAAAGGCTAATACGCAAATTGTCCCCTCGATGGGGAGTTCAACTGGGAGTTCAACCAGGGGGTGGGGCCAGCCTGCCAACTGCCCTCGGCCACTCTTCCTGGCCAGCTCCGCCCAATTAGCCCTGATTGCTCCAAATAGGGCTGGCCAGCTGGACCCCACCTGTGCATGAATTCGTGCACCAGGCCTCTAGTACAATAATAAAAGCCTCTGATGTGTATTGCCAGGTAACAGTAGCTGCTAGTGGCATGAACCAACTTCAAACGAGGTGCCTTATATCTGCTAAAGTATGATCAGCTTTTCTACACAAAAAAAAGTAGAAAAAATGGTTTTCAAGAATAAAATCAACCTGGTAATTTTCTTATGCTTTGCTTCCCAAAATATTTTATCCATCAATTGAGAAACCATATGTGAAAGAGAAGAAACAAAGCTTTCATTTTAGTTGGTGGCACATCCTCTACTGTTTTTACAAGAAAAGTGTGATCTAGGTAGTTTTCAAAGGAGGAAACCAGTTTTTTTTATTTTTTTTATTTCTGCTGCTTTTTAATATGTTTTCAAAGTTTTTACTTAAATAGCTCGCATTGTTAAGGTCTATTATGCATTCAACCACATGCAATTTTATGCATTTTTTTTCCTTGGCAACCATAGTTTCATTCTTGTCTGCATCAAAATAAAGATATTTAAGTAAAGATTTTCACTTTTCCATTTTTCTCTCCACTTAACAAGTTTGCTGCATGCTTGCTAATGCTCAAAATATCAATTGACAGGTATGTTGATTAAATGAAATAGACTCTTATGGGTAATTGATGACCCATTTTTAAATTGAATTTATCGGGGTGACATTGGTTAATAAAATTATACAGGCTTTAGGTTTACAATTTTATAATATATCATCTATATATTATATTATGTGTTTACTACCCAAAGTCAAATCTCCTTCCCTCATCATTAAGCCCCTCTTTCCCTTCTTCTACCTCCCTTACCCCCTTCCTTCTGGCAATCATCATACTGCTGTGTCCATGAGACATTTTTTCTTTTTCTTTCTTTGCTTAATTCCTTCACTGTTCTCACCCAGTCCCTAGTTCCCTCCCCTCTGACAGCTGTTGATCTATTTTGAAAAATATTGGCCCCAGTGTTTTTTATCAAATCCCATAAAGATAAATTAGTGTACATAGCTTTTTTGTGACAAAGTGTTTTAATAGGATTGGTCAATAAACTATGTAAGTTTTCTTGTTTACCTTTTATGACATTTATAAGTTTACTTACTTTTTATGATATTTATAAGTTTACTTACATAATTAATGTCATTGGAAAACTATGGCTTGGCAATTTTAGAGTGCAATTATTGTATATGTATCCCTTTGATCACTGGGTTGCTTATTGAAAATCTATCAGTTTTGAGGTAGAATTTATTCTCTGTCAAGCAAGAGTATGACTGTTTAAACTGATGGACAGCAACCCAGTCAAATCTGTGTTGTCAAGATTAGTGGGGACTGTTGGGGGGGTGGGGCGTGGTAAGGTCTTTGAAAACAAGGATGAAGTAGACTATGTTGAAAACCTACAGTGGGGATAATTAAAATATTGGCTGCCCATAGTCTTAACATGGGCAGCTAATAAGATAAATATTTATTTGTTTAAATTTGATTTATTTGTTTGAATTGCCATTTAATTTATAAATATTACTTGCAATAAGTGGTATGTTAGTCTAGCCCCATGCCATGGTCAGTCCCTTGACAGGTCCTTTACTAGGAAAGTCACAGAATATGGTTTAGTTCTGAGGACACAAATTGTAGATTCACCATTCAGGTATTAGGTATAGATAGGGCTCAAACACAGTATTTTTTTTTTTTAAGGATTCTCACTCCTTTACTTAAGCATATAGCATTTTGGAACACTTAATATATATAGGGTATTTCAATATAAATAAGACTAATGTCTTCTCTAAAGGAGAAGTTTAATTGGGGGTAGCAACCTACAAATATTATCATTATAAAGTGTTAAAATAAAAATATAAAAACTGGGCCATAAAAATGCAGACCAGGCAGGAAATAAGTATATCTAGTTGATTTTTCATAAAGTTCATATTGGCAAATCACCAAATAACTGTGATAAAAGAATAGAAAGAAAACATGTTTAAACTTGCACACAAAACAACCCCCCACAATTTTCCAAAGATAAGAACATTGGGTCTCTCCATTCTTATTTTGTTGTTTTGTTTTATATCTGGCCAGGTAATTAGATTAATGGCAAGAAAGAACTAGCAGACCTTGGTATCATAAAATTCAATTTATAACTTAAGTTCCTTTGACAAAATGTATTATAGACATGTTTTTTAGTAATTTATTACTAGAATACAGTGAATAGTCATTAATGATTTAGCTCTCTTGATGTGAATGAAATAACTAATAATAATAATGTTATGTTATCTACTTTTAATTGAACTTTATGTTAAACTCTGCTGTTTTATTTTTTTTTCATTAAATCCCTGAACAATATGATGAGCAAGATATTGTTATCACTACATCATTGATGATGACACCAAAGCATACAGATGTTAAGTAACTTCGCAGATAAGCAAGGTTTTGGTAGATGGGAGAGCTGGGATGTAAACTCAAGGTCAGCTGACACCAAGGTGTATTTTAACCACCATATTTTATATAGGGAAAGGCAAAATAAAGCTCAGCATGCTTATATCTGAAAAGTTAATAACAAAGGGCATAGGCCCAGGTTACTCTCTCTCTATATATATATAAAAGCCTCAGCGACCAAATGACCAAACGAATGAATGACTGGTTGACTCCTCGCTATGATACGCATTGACCACCAGGGGGCAGACTCTCAATGCAGGAACTGTCCCCCTAGTGGTCAGTACGCTCCCACAGTCAACCTCCTGCAGCTGGCCAACCTCCCGCGGCCCCTCCCCCCTAGCTAGAATCGCTGGCCAGGCCAAGGGACCCCACCCATGCACAGATTTGTGCACTGGGCATCTAGTATACTAGATGTACTGGTTAATAATGCAGATATTTTTCAATAGATGGAATTACACATATGTTGATATATATGCAATTTGATATGTATTCTATTTTGTTGTATTGACAACAAGTTTCAAAACTTCATGTCAAATTTGCTGAAGGTGTTAACATCATACATATTTTTACACTTAAAAATGTCGAATTTCTTGCCAAAAAAAGAGCATTTGTGGGAAGTTATAATTTATTACTTTATTTTGAAGAAAAATGCTGCTGATACTTTGGGAAGCTTATGGTGAACATGCTCAATTTCAAGATAGTTGTGAATGCTGGTTTAAATGCTTTAAAAGTGATGATTTTGATGTGAAAGACAAAGAACGTCCAGGTCAACTGAAAAAGTTTGAAGACCAACAATTACAACAAGCATTATTGGATGAAAATGCATGTCAAACTCAAAAACAACTTGCAGAAAGATTAAAGATTGCTCAGCAAACAATTTCCAATAATTTACAAGCAATGGGAAAGATTTTAAAGGAAGGAAAATGGGTGCCACATCAACTGAACAAAAGACAAATGAAAAACTGAAAAGTCATCAGTAAAATGTTGCTTCAATGGCATGAAAGAAAGTCTTTTTTGTATCGAATTGTGACTGGCAATGAAAAGTGGATTTATTTTGAGAATCCCAAATGCACAAAATCATGGGTTGATCCAGGTCAACCATCAACATCGCCTGCAAGGCCAAATCGCTTCGGAAAGAAGACAATGCTCTGCGTTTGGTGGGATCAGGAAGGTGTGGTGTGTTATGAGCCTCTAAAACCAGGTGAAACCATTGATACTGTTTGCTACCAACAACAAATGATCAATTTGAACCATGCTTTGATCGTGAAACAACCAGAATATTCCAGAAGACACGGCAAAGTAATTTTGCTTCATGATGACACACCATCACACACTTCAAAACCAGTTAAAGACACATTAAAAGATCTTGCCTGGGAAGTATTAACCCACCCGCTGTATTCACCAGACCTTGCTCCTTCTGATTACCACTTGTTCTGATGGATGGTACACACACTTTCTGAGCAGCACTTTAAAACGTGCAAAGAAGTGAAAAATTGGGTCTCTGAATGGTTTGCCTCAAGACAAGAAAAGTTCTATTGGGACGGTATCCACAAATAACTTGAAAGATGGGGAAATGTATAGCTAGCGATGGACATTACTTTGAATAAAGCACTTTTGATATTTCTCTTGAAAATATTGTGTTTTCTTTGATTACAAAATCCGTCATTATTAACCAGTACACCCAGTACTATAATTTGGGCATAGTCATTCATGTATGTTTCTGATAAAAAAAATTCAAGATCTTTTGTGTTTTTCCTGAGATGTTTGACCTGCTGAATCCCAGTTGTACAATTTTGCTCTCTTTATGCACTCATTTTGAACTTGTGTCAAACCAGGAAATAGTAATTTCAGGATAAAGTGGGAATGTATTGTGTGAGACAAACCAAGATGAGAATTGATGGAACAGTAATTAAATGGTAGATATAAAATATTTGTTTGTTGGTTAGATGGTACAATATAAAGTCAAAGATGCTAGATAATAGTCATTTTTTCTCAGTTTCTCAGAAAAATTTGCATATGGATTATTGTAAAGTGTCACAAACTTGGGTGAATTTGGAACTTTAACTTTCCTTTTTCTTATACATGCCACTTGAACTACTTTTATGGGACCATGTGTTCTTAGCACCCTCCCTACTTCTACATGAACTGTGATTGTACCACTGCCCCATGTGACCCATTATATCAGTGTGATCACTTCAGTATTCCTGTTTTGCCTGGACAACCTCTCAGGACTCAGAAACATAGTTTTACATTTTCACCAAAATCTAAATTTTAATTATAGTATCTGTGTTAGTTTTCTATTGCTGCCATAACAATTGCCACACATTTGTTTGATTAAAATAACACAAATGTATTATTTTACATTTCTGGAGGTTACAATTCTAAAATATGGCTAAAATCAAGGTGTCAGAAGAGTTGTATTCCTTCTGGCTGCACTAGAGGAGTATGTGTTATTGCCTTTTCCAGCTTCTATGGGCCACCTGCATTCCTTGGCTCATGGTGACATCACTCAGACCACAAGTTTCGTTGTCACACCTGCTTCCTGACTCTGACTCTCCGGCCTCTCTTTGTCTTACATAAGGACCATTGTAATTACACTGGACCCACCTGGCTATTACAGGAGAAACCATCTCAAGACCTTTAACTTAATCACATCTGCAAAGTCTCTTTTCCATGTAAGATAACAGTTTTCAGGGGTGAAGATGTGGACATCCTTTGAGGGACCCTTACTCAATCACAGTATCTTTTATTTGGGATCACGTGTCCCTAAGAACTATGTGGTAACACTTACAAGAAAAGTAATGTCTGCAATTTGCAAAATATGAGCAACATTCTTTTTCAGTTATAATTGACTCAAAGTAATCATTCAACTCCTGTGATTCTTTCTATTCTCTTCTTTCCTTGTTTCAAATGTTTGGAATAAAATAGTTGAACATGAGAATACAAGCCAAGTAACTTTACATAGTAAAATTTTGTGTTTTTTTTTCTTCCTTCTGTTTAAGTGCTTTTTTATTCACCAATGAAAACTGCTTCAGAGCCATCATAGACTAAAAGAGGATATACTGTGGCATGGATACTAATTATATGTCTATATTACATGTGTCTCAGGAATTACTCGGACATCGGGGTCCAGAGAACGGCACCCAGCAAGTTAGGTCTTGCTTTCTATCTACCTTTTAAGACTCTAATCAATTCTGAAGAAAGAAATCCCTCTGTTCTTGAGGGTAGCCTTTGAATGGTCGTTTTGGTCTTCCCAAGCATCCCTCCCAGTTGTTTGTATTAAAGCTGGTGTTCACTGAGATTTTAAGATCTGTTCAGTGCTCGACCAGAGATGACTTCGGTCCTTTAACAGACAGTGCATAAAAGCAGATGAATGGATTTATACTCTCCATGACGTTCCTAAATTCTGATTACAAAACAGAACTTGAGCTGGAAGATTTTGAGGGGGGAGTTACCAGCATAATAAAATCTATGGCGTGGAACAGTGTGCAACTTAAGAAATGACCTGTGCCCTCTCCCTATGCTTTCTGCCTCTGCAAAAACCTATTTCTGCACAGAAAACACGAAACAAGGGAAGCTTGTTTCAGGTTGTGTGGTGGTTTAACATTTGCTTCACTGAAAGTTTGTGAAATGTCACCTCATAAATCCCTATTTTTATTTTCATAAGGAATCATAGACATGTAAAAGCCATTTTATTATAATATAAACACGGGAAATAGTGAGGAACTTTTTATTCTTAAAAATATCACAAAACATAAAAAATCACAAAAACGTATTTTACTTTCATATTTTTTTAATTTATAAATTTACTTTCATATTTTTTTTAATTTTGAAATGATTGACATCTGTGAATAATGTTATTCATTTCATTTAAAAAGGAAAAAGTTAATCTAGTTTCTTTCTGTGAGCTGTTGTGCCAATGAGCCCTTATCAACTGAACACTATGAAACCCTGATACTTATGCATTGGAATTGTCTAATTTATCATTTAAAAAACCCTCAACATTTATTTAGTCAGGTTTGCCCAATAGACACTCAGTGCCTACTGTGCACTAGGCATTGCATTATAATCTAGCACTTCAAATATAAATAAGTTATAAGCACTGCCTGTAAGATGTTTATATTCCAGCGCAGCATTCAAATTCTATTCAAATATAAGGATAGCACTCTTGCCCAATGGTGACACCAACATAAATAACTTTGGTCCCTGTCCTGGGGAGCCCAGAATCTGATGTGGAAAGCAGACAGGTGAATAAGGAATGCAGCATAGTGTGGAGGAGTGTGTGTTAAATAGAAGAACTTCTGCATGAATGGGGTCGTCAGGCGAGGAGACTACAGGGTTGATGGTATGAGCCCACTTACTCTAGTCCAGAGTGTATTGGTCACCCTTGTAGGTCTAGAAACTGGACACTATCAGTGCAGTTGAGGGAGGTGATCAACCTCTCAATCAAGGAAATAATGACCAAGTCCTGGGTACTGATGAATAAATCACTGAAGATGTTCTTTTGCTATGATCAGAATATTCACATTACCTTTCCAAGTCACTCCCCTTTTGAATTATCTATAATAATAAAATAGTAATATGCTAATTAGACCAGACATCCTCCCAGACGTCCTTCCAGATGACCTTCCAGATGAAGCCGGGGCTGTGAGGGAAGCCCGGGTCCTGGGTGCCAGAGAGAAGCTTGTGACAGCAGTTGGGGGAAGGAAGGCCTACTCTTGCACGAATTTCATGCATCGGGCCTCTAGTCAATAATAATATTGAAGACTTACATTGAGCTTAGTGTGGGTTATATATTTAATCCTTAACACAAGCTTGTGAGGCAGGCAATATTCTCAGTTTATAGTTAGGGAAAATGAAACACAGAAAGGTTAAGTAATTCACTTACTTTGTGGTCAGGAAATGGAAGAACCAGGATTTGAACCCAATTTGTTTCTAAAGTTGACACATTTGTAATTTCTATGATACACTGCTTAAAGAGTCTTCAGAAAAAAAAACACAAATTTTAAAAATTCTTTCTTTGTACAGGTTATTTTTACTGATTAAACTGCAACTAACTATTTCAGGGAGACATGACTCCTCAAAGTGGGTGTTTTTTAAATAGCCTAAACGTTCAGAGGGAAACTTTACTTCTCTGGGTCTTATTTCTTGTACCTCTAGATATGCCTTGAGTAAAAAGCAGCATAATAAAGCTGTGAACCAAGTGTTGTAGAGACAGAGAAATGTAAACATTGCTTTAAAGTCATATCAATAGATAGGTGAATTAATTAATATCTCATCTCTATCATTCTAGTATAGCTTGTAGTAAATGCTCCAAGGGATGGAGGTGATAACATATATTGATAAGAACATATTTAATTTTTCTCATCTCAGAATTTATCTGAAAGATCTCTGTGTCATCCAGCTTAAAAAAATATGATTTCATAAAGAACCTTCCCATTTCCTTATGTATATAAAGTTTTTGTCTTAATTGCAGAGTTAATGTTATTTCCCATTGTAGCTATTAGTGTTAATCTCTATGTACAATTTGCTTATTGCAGTAAAGCTGGCTATCTGGAGACCAGGCATCCTTAAACCTCAGGCTTTGGTCCAAATCTGAAGACAACTGGAGAAAACATGCACACACAGTATCAGCTCTGCCCATTTCCTTCCATTTATCATGGGGAATTGTTCCCTGTAAACACTTGAAATAAACAAATGAACAAGCCTGAGTAAAATGAAGACCCCAAAGTGACAGCCCCATGATATAACTGGTTACTTCTTCAAGAGGAAAAAAGGAAAAACAAAGTATAGAAAAATGGAATTATTTTGAGTGAGAAAGAGTAACAAGTGTTATATTAAGGGAAACAAATGGACAAGAAGGGAGGAAAGAGAGCAACAGAAACTGAGAGCATCTTTTCTCTCCGTGATTTTGGGAAAAATGAGGTTGAGGAGAGGAGTGGTCAATAATTGATTCCTGAAGTTCTAATTAAAACTATAATAAGGCCAGAGGGGCAAGCTAACCCAGAAAATCTTCAGTACAGAAGATCTAGATGCTGGAGATGAGTGGCGAAGTAGGAAAAATGCTCAGTTTCCAAGAATCGGAGGCCAAGATCAAAATCCGTATGAAAACCAGAGAGCAAGGCGGAGTACAAACTGAGACCTAAGGAAAAGGAGGGGAGAGTTCTGGGTGATAGTCTATAAGCTGGGCTTTTGGGGTTTTCTCTTGAGTCTTCAGGAAGTTTTTGTTGTGGTGGGTAAATAAGTTTTAAAGAGTCAGTGATGGGTTGGCTTGTAGCCACAGTAGTGATTACACATTAATGAAGTAATTAAAGGCTGTGAACAGCAGATACTCAAACGGTGGTGAGCAGGACTACAATAAAAAGACAATACGATGGGATACTTCCTAAATCTCAAATTTCCATTTCTTAACAATATAGCATTACTCTGTGTGTGTGTGTGTGTGTGTGTGTGTGTGTGTGTAACAGCATCCATACATCAATAACACAAACTTCTTGACATCATTGACACATCAATGCAAGTTGCCTTGAAATTACTCTCTCTCCATTATACTATTGAAGCTACCACTGACCCAAAGAGGGGTGAGATCACATGTTTAATAACTATGGCTTGAGTCCACTGCTTTGTTAGCTTTGAAGAGGCACAAGTCCTCTTTGATTTGTTAGCCACGTCATTACCCATATTCAACCCATGGTCAATCATTATGCTACTCCTCTGTACATGTCATGTTTGATTCCATTAGATTCTCTCTCTTCATCATGGCAAAACTACCACCCTGATTAAACCCAACTCTTACCAATTCTGTGCCTGTCTCTACACAGCTGAATGTGGTTAAAGAAAACACACAGCCACACTGTGTTAAGCTCATGACCAGAAACCTCAGGTGAGTCCTTAATACTATGCCACAACAATATTATACTTCCATAATTTAATTACTTTCTCACTCTTCCAAAGTGAGAGTCATTTAAATTCTTGGTATTCAAGGCATGGCCATGGGTCTGCAGCATCTTTGTTACCTGGTTAGAAATACATAATTTCAGCTGTCATGCCACATTTACGAAAGCTGACACTGCATTTTTTCATTTTTCTTTTTAGAGAGAGTGGAAGGGAGGGGGAGAGACAGAGAAAGAGAAAGAGCAATGTGAGAGAGGCACAGCGATTGGTTGCCTCCCACATGTGCCCTGACCAGGGCCAGAGATCGAGCCTGCAACCTAGGTACATACCCTTGATTGGAATCAAACCCAGGACCCTTCAGTCCATAGTCCGACACTCTATCCACTGAGCCAAACCGCCTAGGGCTGATACTGCATTTTAATAAGATCTCCAGGTAATCTGTATGCACATTAAAGTTAGAGAAGTTCTGATTTTCTGATGTCTCATTTCCTCATTCTGCTTAACCACATGGCTTCTGGCTCTTCCTAAAATAGAACCAGGCACATGCCTGTTTAGTGACTGCAATGGCTGTTCCCTCTGCCTGGAATGATCCTCTCTCAAGTATCCACATGGCTATTCCCATCATTTCCTTTAAACTTTGCTCAAATATCACTATCTCATTGAGTCCTAACCTGACCCTGTGCCATTCTAACCCATTCTTCTTGTCACACATGACCACCACGTTTATGCTCTGTGTTTTTCATTTCCATTGCACCCATCACTTTGTAACATACTATGCCATGCTCTTATTTATGTATAGCTGCTTGTTTATTTTCTGCCTTACCTCTCTTAAACATAAACGCCCTACGAGCAGGGCTCTTTGTTGGTTTAGTTCAGTGATGTATTTCAATCACTTATAACCAGTCCAGGATTATAGCAGGCACTCAGTAAATATTTGTCAACTAAGTAAGGGACAAAATGAAAAGGAAATGTCTGGACCTAAGCCCCAAACTTGAGGCTTTCGATTGGGCTGCAGTTGAATTTGCTTACTTGTAGGTTAAAGTATCCTCCATTGTCCAAGGCACGAATAGGGTGAAATCTCCATTCCCAACTTTGCTGTTTTTGTCTAGTACAAGTATCTTTCACCTACTTTTTTTCACACATAAACTATGTAAAAGTGTGTAATTCTTCCCTGACCTAATTTTTCTTTAATTCCCTCTCTTTCCTGAGTCCCTAGGACTCCATGATCAAAATATTCCTTTATGTTCTGCACCTTTTTAGAATATTATCTCGACTTTCTTTTCCTAACTGCAAATTGGCTACCCCCCGAGGACAACACACGCTCCACAGAGCTCTCACTTGGGAAAAGTTTATACTTTCATAACCTACTAAACTCAGGTGGTGCTGGTGTCTTCTTTGCTCCTATTAGCTGCCTCCCGGCCATTCTGCCGAACTCTTTATTCCTATGTGATCTCATTTTCTCTCCCCTGCGTAGTTGTTATTAACCTCCTGATTATTCCTTCTCACTCTGTATTGGGATCATTGTGCAAGTCCAGACAGACTTCAGCACTCCTCTCTCCAAGCCTCCAGGAACTCAGTGATGTTCTCCATCTCTCCACCTCAGGCACCCGATTTCCATGGTCACAATCTTGATTGGTATTCCCCCAGACTGGTCCATTGTGAATTGCCTAATTCAAGCATTACACTTTCGAATGACAACTTTCTAAATTCAAATTATCTGCTCATCTACTTCCATTATAAGCTTTCTGGTCTCATCAGGACTTCCAGACAATGCCTCTCTCAGCATTCCTGTCAGTCATCTATTGTTGTTAATTTCATCTGTATCTAATCAAGAGTACATGGTCCATAATTTTAATCACCCTTTTCTCAATATTCTGAACCCCTTTACCACTTTATTGGTCAATCTGCAAATCTGAATGAACACAACTAAACAACTTCACTTTTTCTAGTTTCTTGAGTCCTTGAGAAAACCATGCAATTAAGGTTGTTGTTTTTTTTTCACTGTGAATTCATGTCCATCATGAACTGATTCCTCAGTACTATCTGGGAGTTCTATTATCATTTACAGTCAGATCTCTTTCCATTACCTGCCATAATTATTTCAATTCTCTGGCTCTTCTCTCCTCTCTACCTGGGGCTTAATGCTGCCTCCTAATTTGCCAAGAAAAAGAGAAGATCAAGTTTGGCTTTCTCAGGAGGGCTTCTGTAACTCTCTGCTCTGCCTCAGATGAAGTTATCTACTGTTATTATATGTTTTCAAATCACCCTTTCTTCTGTTCCTATTTTTTATTCATATAATTTATTAAAAATTGTGTAGTTTTTCTTATCTCAATGTCCCATACTGTCTTATGAGCTTTATATTGCTCATTGTTGCTATATCAATATTGCTATTACAGTATTTGGCATAAATGGTAGGCACTCAGTGAAGAGTGGATGAATGACCATCTTATTGTATACTATATTGCAATAATAGCCACTCTATGTGTTTGTAACAGCATCACATGATTTGTGTGCATTACTTCCCTGCAAGATACATATTATTGTTCCTGTGTTATAGACAGAGGAGTAAAGACTGAGAAGTTTAGTGTCAGGTGTATACATAAATATGGTGGATGTGTGGTGGAGGTGGTACACCGAGCCATCTGCTTCTCAACACACTGTCCTGAAAACCTTCAGTCTGACAGCCTTGGGCCCAGGGAACTAAGCAACACCACCTTCTGTCTTCAGAAGCTCATAATCTGATAGAACAGTCCAACTGTATCATTACAATAACACGGGATCACAGGGAAGACACAGTTAGAGAAAGCCTGCTGAAGGAACACACATGCGCGGAGCACCCTGCCTGATTCACTGGATGAGGAGTAATTAATAATCAAGGAAGGAATCCCTTGTGGGTGAAGACTCTCTCTGGTGACAAGCTAAGCCATCATCTATTATAGTAAGCCTCTTTCTCTCATGAAATGCTCTGTGCACAAGTGGCATATCAGTTAGGTGTCTCAGAGAATTAATTCTACCTCAACAATCGCAAAGAAAAAAAATAAAGAACTGAAATGTAAGAAGATTGTGCTGATTTTGAAACCAAGTAGGAGAAAAGTAAAATAAGGGAAGAAAATGTGTGCACACATTTAAAATGGTGGCTGTAAACACCCGATGGCAGAGAGGCAATGGCCATGTGTGACAGTGAGGAAGAGCAGGTCAGCTCAGAGAGTCAAACGGAATCGGTTCTAATCCCAGGCCTACAACTTCCTCAGTGTGTGACTTCTTTTGGATCTCTAAGCTACCTATTGAAAAATGGCAACAATAGTAAATGCTTAATAATATTTCCAATCTCATATGATCACTGTGAGAATTAAATGATTTGCTAACATGTACTTTGCTTATCAAGTGTTTAATAAGTGGTGTCTATTATTTTTAATCTCTTGTAGATGTATAGGACTGTAGTTCTCTATCAGAAGCACTTGATAAGCATGAGCTCTGAGTCAATGTAGGTCTGGGATGGAGAACAGGCATTTGTATTTTTTTAAAAGCTCTGCAGAGGATGCTAATGCATAGCCACAGTAGAGCTATTGATGGAGCCTTCATGTGCAAGATGATTTTCAACTTTGTGCATAAGGACGACCTGGTTAGCACATTGAAAATGCAGATCCTCAGGCCCCACTCCACAGAGCTTGTGATCAGTGGATCTGAAGAGGGATCCAGACCATACTTTGAAATACTCTGGCACCAGCCATACTGCATATTAATGGTTCTCTGTGAGCAATTTGAAGGTCTGGCCCAAACTCACTGGAAAGGTGAAATATTTTTATGGACACATGTTGAACCCTGTGATATTTGAATTGATGCATAGTTGATTTCTGTTAAGTATGTGAATGTCAAAATAATACTTGAAGGATTCAGACCCATAGCTCAGAAGTCAGATTTTGTTCTTCCTAATCACCCAGGAAAGTATGACACTAAGACTATGAAATTCTTTTTCTGCCTATTGTCTGCAGAAAGTGAGCACAGAAAGCTGAGCAGTACCACCCTGTAACTGAGGCCAGAAGCAGTATCAGGTGTTGTGTACAAGTAATTTGGATTCTGGTTTTCTGTTCAGACAGGGAGTCTGTGGGGTGGGACTCAAAGGAGAAGCTTTTGTTGAACAGAGATGGACCAAACTGCCATCTTCCTGCCAGAGAGCTAATAAGCTGGCCTCTTAGAGCTGCGGCACGCTATAGAAGTCAGAAGGCACAGAACGCAGAGAGCATGTCACGCAGAAAGACCATTCCCAGGCACTAAGTGGCTGAGATGGGCATATTTCAGAGCTTTTGGAAGAAGAGTGCATTTTAAATCCCAGAATTATGCAGACAATGGAGTAGCTACAGGTTATAGAAAGACCACAGATAAAACCTCCAAAGTGTCCGAATGTAAGGCAGCTCTATCCAGGGAGTTTGAGAGCTTCTATTAAAATTAATAACCTTGGCTCTGATTTAATACAGGACATAAAGAGTGTGGGATGCAGAAGAGGTCAGCAGATGGCAGCACTGGACGATGAGGAAGAGAACGCAAAAGACCAGAGCCAGAACTATTTCCTTTAACCGGCCTCCCGCTCCACTTAGCAAAGGGTTTCAAGCGGAGGGCACATGTACAATGTAACTATTTGTAGTCTTTATAAACATTCACACATCGATCGCTTTTTGAAAGGAAATGGACCCTCTTGGTATGTAATAATTGCTTTAAAATACCATAAGCTCATGGATAATTGTTATAAGACAGTATTGCTCTAGAACTTTCAATCCTGGAAGCATTTTTGAGAATCTTGGTGGTTGTTCAAGCAAAAGCTGAAGGTCCCTATGATGAGGGCAGGGCTGTGATGAAAAGAAAAATCATGAGTCATTTTATCAAATGTTCAACAGAGGGAAATGTCATGGGTGACAGCAGCAAAGAAGAGTGGTACCAAATATTACCCATCAAATCAGGAAAGAGTTTGCACTCAAGAGAAAACGGAATATATTCTGAGTTAGCAATATTGAGCTAAGAGATTGCCGAAGTGCCTGTTGCTCTCTTAGGTCACGGTACCAGGGCATATGAGTATAAACAGGCAGTACTTGACAGGTCTTTAGGGGAAGTTATGCCCCTACTTGGTTTTGTTAGTGTAGGAAGTTTAAGGAAGCATTCGGTGAAAAAGATAAATATATTTGCCACAGAACTAGGGTTCTTGAGAGCATTGGGATAGATTGACAGGAAAATCAACTTAAAAAAAAAAAAGTCAAAAGGAAGAAATCACAAAGAAAAACACAGTAGTTCCCAACAGAGGCTTGCATTTGCCCATGACCAAGGATAAAAGTGGTAAGTGACATAGTTATAACTGTAGTGTTTGAGGATGTCATCTCAGAAAGAGACGAGGCTATTAGATTCAGCATACAGATAGTATGTTCCTCAACTTGTCTGCTGTTTTCGTTTGGTGTGGTTGGTTTAAGATTTTTTTTGGGGGGCGGGGAGGGGGGTGATATGTTTTTTATGGTGAATTCTTTATAGGCGATAGCAGGAAAATATTTGGCTCTTGAGATTTTAACCTCCAGGTGTAATTCTAGTTACTCAATACTCTGCACAAGCTATTGAGGGCATTGAACTTGGATAAAAATAGTCTTCAATTACAGTTCATTAGAGGTGGTTGTAGGCATTCGTTTGCTCCTGAATTCTTATCTCATTATTTAACTTAATTCTTAAACAATGCAGCAATTTGGAGATAATAACGCATTTGAATGATGAGGCTACAGTAACCGTTTCAGCAGGAGAGAAGTGCAGTATGCCTAACCTCTGGTTATCAGGAGGAAGGCGCTGGGGAGGAGTCACTGTGCCGGAGTTCTGTTCAGGGTCAGGCTGAGGGGACAGTCTGGAGAAATGTGTGGCCTGCGGTCGTGTCAGCAGTAGCACAGCATCCTCTTCGGACAGTGATCAGGCTTCGATGACCCAAGAACACACTTTTCTCAAAATGCTCTAATACATTTTTGAAACGATGAGGGATATTTTATTTTCAGGTTCATCATAGAACACATAAGCTTGGATAAGTCTGCAGGCTGATAAGAAGGTAGATGATCATCGCATCATTGATATTAAAATTATTGATCATTTAAAAAAAATAATGATAGCAAAAGCCTAAAGGGTTATTATACAACAAACTGTGAAGAAGGTGATTGCCTGGAGAGTGAGAACAACATTATTCGGCAAAACTTGCATGGCTTTTGATTTGATAGATAAATTTGTTATACTGCCCCGGAAGTCATCCAGCTTTATGTATTATTATATCTTTATTTAAAGAACAAACAAAAACAAACTCAGCCCAGCTAGCATGGCTCAGTGGTTGAACATCGACCTATGAACCAGGAGGTTGGTTTAATTCCTGGTCAGGGCACACGCCCAGGTTGCAGGCTGGACCGCCAGTAAGAGGCGTGTAGGAGGCAACTGATCAATGATTCTGTGTTATCATTGATGTTTCTCTTTCTCTCTCCCTCTCCTTTCCCCTCTGAAATCAATAAAAAATATATTTTAAAAAAAAAAACAGAGCAAAAGATATAAACCATGTTGTTACAGGGGGAAATTGCCAGTGAGCTGGGAGACTTATCTCTGGCAGCATCTATAGTGTGAAGTAGAGGGCTAATTTTTTTCTATCCATCTCCCAGCTGCAATGGGTCTTCAACTGTGCTCTGGGGGTGGTAGTTTGCTGCCCTTCCTCCAGTGATGGGGGCTTCCTGCTTTCCCCGCAGAAAGGACCTTTTCCTCCTCCAGGCCTGCACCACTGAGAGAAGCTTCCTCTAGCCACCAACCCTGCCAGCACTCTTTCTCATTAGCATCCTTTGGAAGCCTGTGGAGAAGAAGGGACTGTAAGTGGGTGAGGATTCCCGTTGTGTCCGTGGCTCTCAGGGAATCTTTTCTCCCACAATTTGCCTGAACATTTTAGCTGAATTCTTTCTGCCTGTGTGCATCTGGCATCCATCTCTTCCTCTCCTCACACTATCAAACATGGGTGGAGTGTGCTCATGCCCTGTCTCTGCTTGGAGGGACCCTTTTCCATGGAATTCATCCTACTAATTACCCTGTGAACTTAGATCTCTGATGGATTAAAGAGAGGTTCTAATTTTGCAGTTTGTCAGGTTTTTTTTCTTGTTCTCAGGGTAGGCGCAACACTCCATATGTTGAATCACAGGCAGAAGCACCTGGTGCTGTAACTTTTAAAAAATATTTATTATCTTGCTCTTTTCCTGCTATGTTTGGGGTGAGATCCTCAATATGATCTCTGAATTTACAGTCTGGAGGTTTTTAAAATTTTTTTTTTTGTTATTTTTTTAGTATTTATAATTGTTTGCAGGACTACTTATTTTCATATTTTTCTCATCTTGATTTATAGCTGATGATTTTTGATTCCTATTTTTTATTTTTTAAGGGTATCATTCCTTACTCTATCTCTTTGATGATGTTAAGTATACTTATGGTAAGATGATTTTTAGATTGCTCTGTTATTTTTAATTCATTGGGAGTGAATTTGTCTTTGGATTGTAATTTTTGTTAATTGATTTTCTCAACAATTCAACAGTATTTATTGATTATACTTTAGGATGCTAACTTGCAGCCTTTTTTTTAGAAGTTGATTTCTGTGTGTGTGTGCCCATCACCTTTCTCTAGTAATTTTATTGGTCCCTCTATCCTGGGTCCCAAGTTCAGAACAAGATCTTATTTTTGTAACTTGGAGCTCTTAACACACATATAACAATATTGCACAACCCATCTCCAACCCAGTGATGGCTTTGCCCATGTTCAGGTTGCACAGCTGCCCCTTGCCCTGCTCATAGGAGAAGACCTAGGTAGGCAGGGGTCACTGTTTTTATTAGTTCTAATCCCTGATGGTACAAAAGAACCAGTCTCTCGTCCTGGACTGTATAGTATTGTTTTAGTCCCTTTTATTTGCAGGAGCTGACTTCCTTATGGCTGTTTAAGTTCTTCCAGATCTAGAAGCCAACAGGCCTGTGACCTTAACTCTTCTTACCGCTGTGTTTTTCTTTTCTATTTGGGCCAGTGGAGATGTGTTATCAGTCTTTGTTTTGGGATTCTCCAGAGAAACATAACCAATAGAATGTGTGTGTGTGTGTGTGTGTGTGTGTGTATGTGTGTGTGTGTGTGTGTGTTTTATATGCATATAAATATATATTCTGTTGGCTGTTTCTGTATATATACATACAGTATATATGTATATAGAGTTATTATAAGAAATTGACTCATGCTTATGAAAACTGACAAGCCCTAAAATCTGTAGTTTGTAAACGGGAGACTGAGGAGGCTTGGTGGAAGAGTTTCAATCTGAGTTTGAAGGCCTGCGAAGCAGAAAAGCTGATGGTGTAAGTTCTAGTCCAAGTCAGAGTCTGAAAAAAGGAGAAGACTAATGTTTCAGCTCAAAGAGTGTCAGGCAAAGAGAGATAATTCTCTCTTACTCTTTCTTTTTGTTCTATCCAGGCCTTCAATTGATTGAAACCCATCTACATTTGGGAGGGTTATCTGCTTTACTCAGTCTACTGATACAAATGTTTATTGTATATGGAAACATCTACATCAGGGGTCCTCAAACTTTTTAAACAGGGGGCCAGTTCACTGTCCCTCAGACCGTTGGAGGGCCGAACAATAGTTTAAAAAAAAACAAACTATGAACAAATTTCTATGCACACTGCACATATCTTATTTTGAAGTGAAAAAACAAAACGGCAAAAACACCCGGCAGGCTGGATAAATGTCCTCGGCGGGCTGCATGTGGCCCGCGGGCCGTAGTTTGAGGATGCCTGATCTACAAAGACATATCCAGAATTATGTTTAAACAAATATTTAAGCATCCCATGGCCCAGTCAAGTTGACACAAAATGAATTGCTCTGCTTCATCTCATTTAAAATATATATTTTGCTGCTGATCTAAGTTTGGTGTGGGAAGAGCACTTAAACATAAACCTATGTTTCTTGACCAGAAATCTAGATGAGATCAATTTTACACTTCCATTTAGTAACAAAACTTGGACAAATGTACATAGTAAACAGTGTATGGTTAACAACACAAATAAATACTTTAGCCAGTACTACAACTTGGGTACTTATACATAGTAAATAGTGCATGAAATTGTACCACAGAGGAAATGAGATGGATAGATGATGGATAGATTATATATATATATATATGTATATATATATATATACATATATATATATATATATATATGATAGCTAGATATGGATATAGATATAGATCCCAGTCCCAACAATTCTCCCTCTGTGGTAATTCATGATTCCTCAAATTCTTTCAAGTTCTTTAAAACTCAGTGTCTAAATCTCCTTGGCTATATAGTGGAGATAGTAAATAGCACTTATTTCATAGGATTGTAAAGATCATATAAAGAGAATGGTGTCTGACTCATAGAAAGCTCTGAATAGGTGTTGTCTATTGTTGTTACTATTATTTGTATTTATGTGTATATACAAAATTAAATGGCATGTGTGTCTTTGCTTGCATTCAGTTATTTATTCCTGGGGCAAAGCATGGAATAAGACCTAAGTAGTCATAGCCTTGTATTTTTTTTGTCCTGTACCTTTACTTCTTTATACATTGTACATTAGGCTCTACCCACTAGCCTTACCATCCTAAATCCATAAAATGGTCAAGTCTGTTCTCACACACACAAAGGGAACTTTAAATGTGGCTCTTAGTGTCATTATATTTAGTTTTTAGTTTTCTTGACTATTAAACATATGTACTTATGCTGTTTAAAATATTGTTTCGCCACTTCTAATTTTCAACATCCCTCTACATTGAATCTTAGGTCACTAAACAAATAGAAGCCATCAGGCAGAAGCTCCTTTAACTTCCCATCAAATTTACAAGTTTACCTGGATCTGTGCTTATCTCCCCTCTCTTAGCTTTAGTTTCATGGCCATTCTACCTCTTCAAGAACCTTATCAACCTTCTCTCTGTTACCATTACCCTGACCTTCTCTACTTGTTTTCCCATCAACATTTCAAGATCAATCTCTCCAATAATAAAAACTAAAAAGTAAAACAAAAACACCTCCTTTGACCCAGTTTCACTCTTCAGCTACAAATCTATCTCTATCTTCCTCTTTATAATCAAATTTCTTGAATGAATTTTCCATGGCTGCTGTTTTTATTTTCTCTCTTCTGACCATTAAACCCACTTCAGTGTGGTATTGCTTTGACTATGCCTTAGTGAATGTTTTCATGGAGGGAGGCCACCAATGTCCTCCTTGGACACTGTCCAGTTCTCATTCTGCTCCCTCTCACCAGTGTTTGATGTTTTTCACCAGTCCTTCCCCCAGCCACTATCATTCTCTACAGATTCCTTTTTTATCTAAACTCAAAAATGCTGTTATTCTTCTGGTTCTAGGCCGGTTCTCTTCCCTGTTTACGAACTGTCCCTAACGATCTCTCCCAGTCACTTGTACAACTTCAGTTACCATGCATGTGCTGACAATTCCAAAATATATATCCACACTGCTTTCCTGGACTTCCGACCCATAATCACCTGCCTAGTTAGTTTTATCCACTTGAACTTCACAGGTACTTAAAATTTAACATATCCAAATAAAATGAATTATTTTTCCCCCTAAAGTGCTCTATCTTTAGAATTCAATGGTAAGTACAAGCAGCTACTCATTTTCTCAAGCGAGAAATCTGGAGATGATCTTGAATGCTCCCTCTTCCTCACCTTTCTCACCATGCCCTATCAATTCTATTACCTGAATAGCTTTCACAATTTTCCACTTACATCCATTTCCACTGTCACAACCCTAGTCTGTACTACCATCATCCTGGTATGAGGGTGTGAGCAGCACTGAATGACTGCAATAACCTCTTAACTACTCTTCTTTCTAACATACAGGCAGACCTTGTCTTATTGCACTTTATTGTGCTCCATAGATGTTGCATTTGTTACAAATGGAAGTCAAGACCCCCCCATCAGCAAAAAGATTAACTCACTTTATTGCGATGGTCTGGACCTGAATCTGCAATATCTCTGAGGTATGCCTGTCTTTATTTTTCATTTATTCATCTACTAAAAAATGCTTATGAAGAATTTGCATGTGCAAGATAACCAAGGTGCCAGGGACTCTAACAATTAAAAAAACAACAACTATATAACACTTTACAAATAGGTAGATGAGTAATGCATAAAATCATTATGAATCAAATAGTAATGTCTGCTACAAGGGTATTACAGATGGAATGCCAGAGCAGTTCAGTAGAAAAAATATTACTTCCATCTTAGGGGGGACGAAGGGGGGGGGGAGGGAGGAAGTTTCATGGAAGAGGGGATGTTTGAGCAGAACTCTACATGTGTTTGAGAATGTTGGGTTGGGAAATATAAAGGGGAGGAAGTGCATGGAAAGGGAATGCTCTGGGGAGATAAAACATAAGGAAGTAAGACCTGTAGGGTGGGGGTATGCAAATCATTGAACCTGCTCATCAGGCAGGGTGCTAGGAAGTGTTCAGGAGAAGATAAGCTGAGAAATAAATGCTTAGCAAAATTCATGGGAGTGCATAGTTTCCACATCCCCTTCCCCTCTGTACATCGCAGTTTATTAGGAGCATACAGAGGTAGGGCCATATTTGAAATTCTTACCAAATTGAAAAACAAAAAAAAAGAGATCTCTCTGGACTCTGCAAAAATTAGCTTTGACTCAGAATGATGAAATGGCCCTTCAGTGCACATTACCCATCAAGTGTAACAACTTTAGAGTTACAGTTTACCTGGTTCCTCCCTCCCCATGCAATGTTTAAAAGAGAAAATTTCTCTTAGGGAAGCCTTCTAAGCTTCACATTACCTCCCGGTACCTGTAGGAACAAATATTTAATACTTCTAGTGATCAAAATGCTATAGTTTGCTCTAAGTGGCTGTTACATAAATAAACAGAGATCTCAGCATAGAAGAATATAGATTTAAGGTAAAATCTAAAAGATTCCTTTTCATATTTACATCACAAATTTAGAGTTCTGATCTATTTTCTATTGTGAGGATGCTGGAATAAATGTGAACCTGCTACTTTAGGCTTGCAATCTGGTTCATGAATTTAAAAATTGTAATTACTATTTTAGGTATCAAATAAGTCCTTTTATTTCTCTGAAACAAAGAAAACGAGAAAGAAATGTGAGAGGGCAATTATCTCCAACTTGAATATTAAGATACTTAAGTCATTTCTTGTTTCCTTTACAAAAAAAATATTTATATTGATTTCCTAATACTGTAACAGACACATGACACCTCTATTTTTCCATAAATGACTGGAAGAACACTTTTATACTTTCGACTAAAGTAGATTATTAAGATATAGGCACTGTATATTATATAAGGAAGTATTTTGCTACTTTAATGTAGTCCATAAATTATAATTGAGCATATTTAAAACAAAACACAGTTATTCATTATAAATAGCAAAATCCATTCTGAACTACTAAGCTTTGCCATTTTAAATTTAAGCCAATCGTTTTAAAAAGGGGATTTTCCTATAACATTTTATTATTTTTAAATCTATTTAAGATTTTCTTCTTAAAAGATTTGGCATTAAGACTTCATTTATTTTCTGGATCTCATTCTCCTCACCTTTTCTGAACCTAAATATTAGCTCTAGCAGGATTTTTCTTAATGAATTTAATATATCCCACTTCATGTTTCTCTTCTTCAAACATGCGCAGTTCTCCTCTAAATAAATACAAATCAAAACAAATAAACAAACAAAAAACATATTGTTTTTGACTCCACTGCCTTACTGAATTAAAAACCTAACCTTCCTTCCTTTATGGGTGATTTAAATTTTATGTGCTTTATTGGTTTGTTCACTTACATCAATTTACTCAGTTGTTCATCTATTCATTCAAAACAAATAAGCACTGAATTTCAATTACTTAAGAGCTACTTCCTTCTTATCAAAGACTGAAGTCAATTTCCCCCTCTCCTCAGCCCTTGATCCTTTCCTTCTCTGAATTCCCATTACTCTTTTTTATTCACTGTTTTGTCTCATACTTTGGTCATTTGTGTATTGTTCCCTTTAACTTTCTAAGTAAAAGCTCTGTGAGGGTAGTGACTCTGTGTATCTTCTTGTCTCCTGAATGTGTAATGAATTACTTAAGCAACCCCTTCGGATGACCATTCATTAAGCATCTAATATGTGCAATGCGGTCATTTCTAGAATTTATATTTCGTCAGGCAGATTTAGAGAAGGAACTCAAAATAGCATAAGCAAATTGAACAAAGACTCAGAGGTGAAAAAGCACAAGATGTGGTTTCACAACATATAATTTACTTCTGCTAGATAGAAGGACCGGGAAAGGAGCGAATGGGAGAAACGCTGGGAGCAGCATGTGGCCAGCCATACTTCTGGCTGTAGGTTCAGTCGGCCCAGGAAGTTTTTTCACCTCTCCTTTTCTGGTAACTATCCTGGGCTTTTACTACATCGGCCTCCACTGTTTGTGTAAATCTTGATGGGCCCCCTTATCTAGTGTAGAGGTATATCATGTGCCCCGGGCTTGGTAAACCGTATTAACTCCATCTCTAGTCACAGTGATTCAAGCGAAATCATTTAAAGTCCTCCGTAGGATTTCTTTTCTGGAGTTCACAAAGTAATTTTCCCTGGGGATGCTGGTTGAAGGGCTGTGGGAGTTGCTGACAGTCATCATGCTCCGGACCTGAAGAGAGACTGCCTGAAAACAAAGCTAGACAAGCTGAAGAAGGAAGACAAGGAAAGAGAAAAAAATGACCTCCGTTAGGCCTCTGAATATAGTCATGATGAGTGCTTAATGCCCCGCAAACTTCTCAGTTACACAACCCACTACGTTATATTTTTGCTTTTTAAGAGTTTGCTTGTTTCATTTTACTGGGCTTGAGTTTGTTTTAGTCAGTTACATTATAAAGGGAGTGATGATGTTGAAAGGTAGTCTTTGTTTTTACTGTAAAGATGGAAGACTATTGATGATTTTGAAAAAAGCATTACGTAATAAAAATTATATCACCTTGAAACAGGAATTTTAGGGGGATATAGGCAGGTTTAGGGAATTTTTAGAATTGGGGTCCATGGAAAAAAACAGGGCTGATGAAGAAAATAAGACATATTTTTTTGGGGGGGAGACCAGCAGCCTAACTCTGTACCTAGTTAATCAGTATCCCTAATGCACATTCCTATTAGCCTATAGTCTAGTCACTGCCCCTTTCTTAATTATCTGGTCTTGCAAGACCTATTTACCTAAATACTCACATTTTACAGAGGCTATAAACCATGAACAATACACAACCCCCGGAGGAGGTTATCAGCGCTGGCTCCAGGCCAGGCCTTTAGGTGTGGTCTCACATCCCCCATCCCAACACTGGGGGCTTTTTGCAAAGCCCGCAAAAGGTCCGGAAGTCTGATACATATTTGGGGGACAAAGAAACCAAAGGGTATAAAAAGAAAGCTTCCTCCATATTGGTTTACTCAGGATTTGGAAACAGGCTCCCCTGAGTCATGGTACTAGTACATCTGAAAATAAATGGGTTTTTCCTGTATCTCCAGGTACTCCTGTGTATTTTTTAGCCGTCTGGTAAATTCTGAAACAGGGCTACAGATTGGGAGAAGGTACATCTCCATAGCACAATGAAGCAAGCTGGAAGTAGCCAAAAAGGTCTCTATCTTATATAATAAAAGGCTAATATGCAAATTGTCCCCTCGGGAGTTCCACCGACCAAGAGTTCGACTGCTGGCTATGAGGTGCGCTGACCACAGGAGGTGGTGCAGAACGAAGGAAAGTCCTGGTAGGCAGCTGGCAGCAGGGGGAAGGAAGGCCCCGATAGGCCCTGATCACCAGCCAGGCCTAGGGACCCTACCCGTGCACAAATTCAGTGCAGTGGGCCTCTAGTTTACAAAATAAAGAAGAAGGAAGAAAGCCCAGAAAGAAAAGAACAATGAGGGAGGAGGGCAGCACATGTCCCATGTGGTGTTTGACCTTTGAGTTCAGGAGTCACTAATAGTAACCAATTCGAAAGGGAATATTGACCAATCAGAGAGGATATCAAGACACAGGAACTACAGCCTTTATAAACTATGGCAATAGGAAGTCGGTGGGACCCTTTCCCCCTTCCCACGTGGGAGATTGTACTTGTTCTTCAATAAATCTCCACCTTTGGTATACTACCCTCTGTCTGTGAATTCATTCTTCGACTCCAGCAGACAAAGAATACGGGTTCCAGTTCAAAAATTTCGTATCAACCTTTCATTTAGTCTTCTTAACCAAATGGTATTCCCCTTTTTTTCTACTCAAACATTTTCTCGCCAAAGTTTTGCTAGATTCAATGGCTCTTTCTCTGTTTGTATTTTCCTTAACTTCATTACAGTATGTGTTAATATTAATAATTTATTTCTTTCAAGATCATCTAAGACTAAAATTAACTTTGTAGCATATTTTAGTTTGAATCCAGCTTTACTATGTTAGTTGTGTGATCTTAATTCACTTAAATATGGGACTTCAGTTTCTTTATCTATAAAATGGGGTTAGTAAATCTAACTCCTACTCTAGTTGTAAAAATGAAGAAAGATAATAAATAGGAAGTGACTGAAATAAAGTGCTCAGTGTGGGGTAGGTATATGGTATAAAAAGTAAAAAAAAAAGTGTACTTTCTCACTCTCTCCTAGTGTGTTAAAATTATCATCATAATTAGCTAATTATTAATATCAATAATAGAAAGAGAGCAAAGGGGAGGCCAGACGTTGCAAGCATGGTCAACTGGGCAGCTTCACCAGGAAGCTATAGCTTCGTGCTCCCCGGGGAACCACTGGTCCATTCCCTGTAGGTCACTGGGGGAAGGGAGCAGACAAAGGGGTAGATGGGCGCATGTGCAGTGAAGTCAGGGTGACTTAGGGAAGGTAGTTGCCTTGGAAAAAGATCATTCCTGAAGGGTGGATCCCATCAGAAACTCATGAAATCTTGGAAGGGCAAAATCCCCAGACAAAGGATTCTCTCTTTCTTTCCTTTTGGTTCCCCCTTACGCCATCCTACTCCACGACTCCCTCCCCTTCCATGTGACCTTAAGCAGCCACAGGGCCCAATGCCATGCAGACCCCACACCCAGTGGGCTGCAGCTGGGAACACAAGGTAAGCTAGCCAGATGCTGCACTACACTGGACTTGAATACGGAACAGAAATTCTGGGCAATGGCCTTAATTCTGGCCCTACTGAAGACAAGATTGTATTTCTTCCATGGTGAGCAGAGATGGGACCTTGGAGAGGAGCCCCCTTAATTTTACATCATCAGTAAAATTCTACTCCCATGGGGGCCTCAGGAAATTATTTTCCCCATGACACCCTAGGAACTCCACTTCCACTGATAGCATTAACACTGATAAACTATTTTGGGTGAATGTTTTCCTATCCTAAGTTTACATTCATGTGTAGCACTTTTAATTTTTTCTTTTATTAGTGAATAATATTATAAAAAATTAGTTTCTTCCTTTGAAATCTTTCAGATGAAATCTCTTTCCATTCCAGTTGGTAACATAAGGTTTGACCTCATGACCTGAACAGATTTCATAGTGCATGTGTTTCCTTTCCTAGTCTTTCGAAGGCATTGCTTTATTTTTAATTTTTTAATTTAAATTCTTTATTATGTAAAGTATTACATGAGTCTCCTTTTTCCCCCATTGACCTCTCCCCAGCCACCCTCAACCCCCAACACATGCCCTCACCCCCCTACTGTCTGTGTCCGTTGGTTATGATCATATGCATGGATAGAAGTCCTTTAGTTGATCTCTCATCCCCCTCACCCTCCGCCTTCCCTCATAGGTTGGACAGTCTGTTCTATGCTTCTATGTCTCTGTTTCTATGTTTGTTCATCAGTTTACGTTGTTCATTATATTCCACAAATGAGTGAGATCATGTGATATTTATCTTTCTCTGACTGGCTTATTTCGCTTAGCATAATGCTCTCCATTTCTATCCATGCTGTTGCAAATGGTAAGAGTTCTTTCTTTTTTACAGTAGCATAGTATTCCATTGTGTAGATGTACCACAGTTTTTCTAATCCACTCATCTGCTGATGGGCACTTATCGTGCTTCCAAATCTCAGCTATGGTAAATTGTGCTGCTATGAACATAGGGGTGCATATATCCTTTCTAATTGGTGTTTCTAGTTTCTCTGGATATATTCCTAGAAGTGGGATTACTGGGTCAAATGGAAATTCCATTTTTAATTTTTTGAGGAAACACCATACTGCTTTCCACAGTGGCTGCACCAGTCTGCATTCCCACCAGCAGTGCACGAGGGTTCCTTTTTCTCCGCATCCTCACCAGCACTTACCGTTTGTTGATTTGTTGATAATATCCATTCTGACAGGTAAGGCATTGCTTTTTTTCCCCATAAATAAGAACTTACATATTTTTTTCACTATGTGTCACACTACTACTAAGTACAAGCTCATTTGCCTCATTTGCAAAATCTTCCAAAAGATTTCACAACACTAGCTTTTCAGCTATATACCATCTCTTTATT
This sequence comes from Eptesicus fuscus, assembly GCF_027574615.1. Taxonomy (NCBI): domain Eukaryota; kingdom Metazoa; phylum Chordata; class Mammalia; order Chiroptera; family Vespertilionidae; genus Eptesicus; species Eptesicus fuscus. Next base: position 33,520,279 of record NC_072475.1, read on the forward strand.
TTTACTTAGCTCTATTAGGGTATAATTTTCATATAATGAATTTCAACCATTTTAAGTGTACAGTTTGATGAATTTTGGCAATTGTAGGCTTAGAACCAGCACTATAACTAAGACATAGAAATTCCCACTAGTCTCAAAAGCTCCCTCCTAACCTTTGGTCATTATAAGCTACACAGCCCAGGCCCTAGGCAACCACTGATCTTCATTCTATTTTTTAATTTTGCATTTTCTAGAGTTTTATATCAATGGAATCATGAAGCAAGAAGTCTTTTATGTTGGACTTCTTTCACTTAACATATATTTTTGAGATTTGTTTTTATAGTGTGCCTTTCAATATTAAATGTTCTTTTTTTGTTGCTGATTAGTATCCCAAAGTATAGATGTGATGCAATTTGTTCATCCATTCACGAATCAATGAACATTTAGTGTGTTTAAGTTTGGGGCCATTATGAGAACAGTTTGCACAAAAATCTTGGTGCAGATCTTATACGTTCATTTCTTATGATAAATACTTATGAGTGGGATTGCTAGGTTCTATGACAAATATATGTTTATTGTGATAAGAAACCCCTGAACAATTTTCCAAACAGGATGCCTCATTTTTCATATCACCAGCAATATATGATAGTTCAAGCTATCATTTATTCTTCAAACATCCTTTGGCTATTTTGTTGTTCTCCTTTTGGAAATACTTTATATTATCTCTATTTTCTTTAGATTTTTCTTTGTTCTTTACATTGGATAATATCTATGGTTCCATCTGCAAGTTCATGACTCACTTCTCAGTCATTTCCATCGTTTCAATTTTAAGCTCAGCAAGTGAATTTTTCTTATTTCATACATATTATTTTTCAGTTTTAGAATGCTCTTTGGTTCTTTTTATTATTTATATTGACCTGTTTAATTATTTTTAATTCACATTCTTTAGCTTCGGTGAGGGTAGTTATAATGGCTGTTTTAAAATCCTTGTTGGCTCATTCCAACATACAAATAGTCTAGGTTTTTGTTTCAGTTGATTTTCCTTTTTCTTGAGAACATACTCTATTTTCCTGAATTTTTGTATCTCAGGTAATTTTGGATTACATCTTAACATTATGACTATTAGGTTATAGAGACTATGAATTATACTGTTTTTCCTCTAAAGAGTATTATTTCTTTTATTTTTGCAAAAACTTATCTTGGTTGCATTTCAGGTGCAAACTATTTGAACAATAATTCCAATGCTAACAGATCTGTTTTCTTTTTAATTGATTAATTACTTTTTTATTGTTTAAAGTATTATATATGTTGATATATATATATATATATATATATATATATATATATATATATATATATATATATCTGTGTGTGCATGTCTCTGTTTACTATAAAGGCTCTTTATGTAGCTGCTTTTTTGTGTTATGTCCAGAGCTTATAGTTGTAGTCTTTATGAATGTCAGTCTGATAGGATCTTATTCAGCCATTATCAGAAGCCAGTCCTTCATATTTCTTAAAAAAATGTTTATCTAGAAGACAAGTTTATTCAGACTATGAGCTCTTTATCTTTCTTCCACATATTTAAGTCTAATTAATCCTGTAAGTCTAACTAAAAATTCAATCTTCCATTGAGTTTTTTCCAGCTGCTTTGGATTGGTTCTCTCTCTCTCTCTCTCTCTCTCTCTCTCTCTCTCTCTCTCTCTCTCTCTCCTGATCTCTCTTTTTTATACTTATTGAAGTTGTAGACAGTTTGACTTTTTTTTTTTAGTAATGTAGAATAATTACACTTCAGACGTTTACTAGTGATCTTCAACTCAAATAGTTTTCTCTTAAACTCCTATTAAGTACAAACTTGTAACAACTAATATTTGAAAGCCATATTCTCATATCTGCTCATTCTTTTAGCTCAAGAGGATAATGTGTAATAGTGGTAAGTTAATTGAATTTGGAGTCACAGGGCATAGTTTGAAGTTTACACTGTTATGCTTAGATCTAGTAATTTTACCCCTGAGTCTCAATTTCTCCATCTGTAAAATAGGTATTCTAAAAATCCCTACTTCATAAATAAGATATGATTGACAATACCATTAATCTAGTTGCTCCAGCTCAAAAATAAGATAAAAATCTTTTAAAATTGCCTCTCCTATTCCATAGCCAATCAATTACCAAGTATTGTGTTAATTCACTCTTCTTAATTTCTTTTTCTTTTTGTCACTATGTAGTTCAAACATTTGCATCTCTTTTGTATTCTACAGCAATAATTTCATAACTGGCTTCGTGCCTTTGGATTTACCTCTCCTCCTAATGCACTTCCCATGCTGCCATGGACAGTCTTTTCTAAAAGGCAAGTATATTGCACCACTTCCTTGCTGAAAGCCCTTCCCTGGCCCTGCCAAGGAGCCAAGTCCAAATTTCATTGCCTGACACACAAGTCCCCTCATTATCTAACCTATTTTACTCATTTCTAACTAGTCCCCTACATGCTTCCCAGGCTCCAGCTGAACTGAGCTACTTGCTTTTAATAACATTTTGCATTCTAGAGAGCTCATTCCTTTACATATGTTGCTTTTTTGCTTGGAATGTCCTTCCTTGGAAATTCTTTTTCTATTGTGCACGAAGGCGTCTCATTGTCTAGGTATGCTCTTACCCGAAAGATATTGTACACATGGCAAAAGGACCATGCCTCATAGTTGTTTTGATCCTTCAATAATGAGGTAACAGGAAAAGATAGGCACTCAAAGGATTGGTGAGTGAGAGGTCATTTATTGAATAATATAAAGCAATCTTGACTCAAGAACTAAATTCATAGTATATTACAAATGTGATTTCAGGCTTTTATAACTGCTTCTATAAATTTCATATTTTAAAATAGTAATGAAAAAAATAATTTCAGAACTTAAGAAAAGAACATTACTTAGATACACTACTTAAAATAGTAAAACTCTGGGAAATGAGCAAATGCAGAATCTAAGTCATATGTAATAAAGTGCCATTGGCTCTTAAATGAATAAAATGTCTTAGGAAGTATGGTATCATTGCTTTATGAACACATTTAGGGCTAATTTATGTCCATTCCAAACATTATCTCAAAAAAGTGGGACCTATGTCCTGTAATTATGGCTTTAATGTATTTTAAGTAAGACATACATTTTTAAGAAATGTCTTCAAGAACATCTCAGCAAATTCCTAGGCCTTTATGTTCAATCGTTGGCTGAAGTTAGAGGGAGTCTATAATCATGCCCCCAAGATTGCTATTAGTGAGTCAAATTGACTTCATTCATTCATTCATTCATTCATTCAACTATGTATAGAGAACCACAATGAATCAGGCATACTTCTAGGAGTCTAGGTGCTTGGCATACAGCAGTACACGCAACAGACTAAGTCTCTCATTTCCTGGCACCTTCTGGTGAGAAGCATATAATAAAAATTAATATAATCAGGTTATAATAAGTACTCTGGAGCAAATATAAGAGTTAAGGAGACAGAGTGAAGGGGAGGAGAATGTTATTTCTGAGAGTAGTCAGTGAAGACATCTTTTTAAGGAGACATCTAAGCAGAAACTTATGTGAAAGCAGGAGGGAGTCCTACCTCCATGGGCAGAGGGAATGGTGAGTGCAAAGGTCCTGGGAAAATGCCGTACTGAGTTCTTTCTAAGAAGAAGGAATGATATGTCATATTTAAGATTGTTTGAAAATCAGATCACCTACGTTGGAACCTGGGTTTCTTATTTATTGTTATTAAGAGTAACACTTCAGGGCAACTGCAATCTAAGTGTTGACTATTTCAAAATTCCTTCTTTTCCTGGAATTAAAGAGTGTGTTAAGAAAAAAAGAAACAAAAGAACACTTTTCTAGATCAAGTGACACTGAAATACCCTAATGATTTCCTACTGGTGGATATTTGTTGTTGTTTTGATTATTACACATTGCGATCAATTAATGTAATGGCCCCGTCCCCCAACTCACTTATATTTAAAATTCACACAGAGAAGCTTGTAGGAAGTGGATAGGTGAAACAATGTGGTATAGTGAGTCACACCCGTCATACAAGCCAGCACTGATGAGCTCTGATGAATTTTTAACAATCACCCATCCAGCGGCAGAAGATGTGGGCGCAGCCAGAGGGAAGAGGCCCAGGGCAGTGGCGTTGCATTTGTACTACTCCTACCAAAGGGACTGAAACAGGCGCTACAATTCGGAGCTGCTTCTGCCTCTCGCTGGTGGAAACCAAGAATGCGGGGCGGTTGGTGGTGGTGGGAGTTTGGTGGCAAGCGATCTACCCAGCGGCCGGAAAAAAAAAAAAAAAATCCCGAAGAGGCTCAGTTGAAGGCTGCTGCCTCCAACTCCACTCCTCAGTCTCCCAGACGAAGAAGACGCCTGGAAAGAGAGCACAATGACGCCGAGAACCGAGAAACTCATCGCGTCCGAGGCCTCGCGGCTCGGCGGCGGTGCCGGTTCGCTCACACGCTGCTCGGAGTGGCTCGGGGAACGTCACAAGTGACGCCCGGGGGCCTTAACCCCTCCAGCCGCCCCGGGTGCTGCGGGTGCTGCAGGCGGAGGTTGCAGGATCGCTGTGGGAGGGGGGGGGAGGAGGGAGGAGGGCGAAACTTGTCAAAGCTGGGACCACCACCAGCATCAAGTCGGCCACCCCGGACCCGCGTCCCTGAAAGCCCACCCCCACTGCGATCGCGGCTCCTGCCCGGGGCTGGGGGGGCGGGGGGAGAGGGGAGGAGAGGAGGAGGCGGGCAGGGGAGAGGATGCAGTGCGATAAACCCGGCCAGGAGGGGCGGCAGGGGAGGAAATCGTGGCTCAGAGGGGGGCAGGACGAGGTCTGAAGTATGGGTCTAGCTTGATTCAGACTCCTGCACCCGGCAACGCCACGGAGGGGGGCGGAGGAGGGAGAGGAGGTTGTGCTGTGTGTGTGCGCGCGTGTGTGCGTGTGTGCGCGTGTCTACAGGTAGCAGCGGCGGCGGCGGCGGCGGCGGCGGCGGCGGCGGGGACCCGAGCCGGGGACGCATCTGCAGCCACCTCCCCGCCTGCGATTTTCCGAGGCGACTGCTCACTTGGCTGACGGATCTGTACCCTCGGGAGGGAGATCATCTCATCCTCTCCGTATCCACCCGTCTTAGCCTTCTTCCAGTTTCAAGTGTGTGGTTTTTTGTTTTTTTTTTGGTATTTTATTTTTAATTTTTCCCCCTTCTCCCTCTTAATCTCGGGAATTCTGCACATTGAAGCAGGTGGCTCCTGGAAAGAAATCTTGGGATCCATTTGGTTTGCCAAGTTTTTCTCTGCCCGTCCCCTCCGTCTTTCAGAGGCATCTGTGGTGCTTTTCTCTTTTTGGATTTCTATGCAGAAAACGTCTATATGTTTATATACCGACCGCATCACCTATAAATACATACACGCGTGCCCAGGCACTTGGTTTTCGTCTCTCTTCCCGACAAAGCGGAATGTTTCGGAGCCGATGGATAACGAGAACAGTCTGAACGTCTTTTTGAGCCCGTTTTCTCCAAAAAGGAGGGAGCGTGAAGAATTGTTTAACATTCGGCCATCGCTTGGCTGCACACTAAGCATCTCCAAGTATTTATGGTTGCAGATCAGGTGCAAACGGGACTTAGCGAGAAAGGTAAGGAGCTTCCTGCGGCCGCCGAGCTCCAGCGTATTTGTCTTAATTCCGGAATCGCTAGAACTTCCTACTCCCTGCCTCTCCCTCTCCTTTCCCACCTTCCACCACCCCCTGCCCTGCTCGGTCTCCTGCGTTCGCTGGCCTTAACCCTTTTCCAGTTCCCGTGGGAGGGAGGGGGGTGGGGGGTGCCGGAGCTTCATCGTCTGGTAGAGTTTAAATACTTCTCCCCCCCCCCCACCCCGCCCCAGCCCAGGAGCTGAGTTTCCCAGTCCCCTTTGAGCTGTTTTAGGAAACCCATTTGTCTTTTTTTTTTTTTTTTTGAAAAAACCATGCTACCTAAATAGCTGTTGGAAACATCTCTTGGTGCCAACCCCTCACCTCTATCCTCTGGCAAAAAATAAAAATCATTTTTTTTTTTTTTTAAAAAGAGAACTTGAATGAACTGGGTGGTTTCTTTAGCACTGGGGTTCCTGGAACTCCCCCGAACGCTTCTCTTCATGGAACACCCCACCGATACCCCGGGAGGAGTCCACGGTGGAGGACGTTCAGCCTCGGTGTCTGCGGGAAGCCGGTTCCTTTCCCTCGGAGGGTCCTTGACCCGAGTTCGGCGCGGTGGAGTGAGCCTGCCGTGGGGACCGCTGCACGCCGCTTCGTTTCTTTTTAAAACCACCCTTCACGGTTTACACAGCGTGACCGGTTCCCGTGTAACTCCCGGTTCAGGGCACACGCGTTTTCAGGCTCGACCTTTCGGGGAGAGGGCGGGGGGAGGGGGGACTTGCCTTATTTTCTCTTCTCTCTCTCCACCCTCCTCCCTCCTCCTCCTCCTCCTCCTCCTCCTCCTCCTCCTCCTCCTCCTCCTCCTCCTCCTCCTCCTCCTCCGATCACCACCTCTCGCCCCGGCAGTTTGCAAATTGCCCGTTTTGCCCACCCCTCCTGGTGGGTGCTCTCCGCGCTTCCCCGCTCCTGCCCCCTCTCGTCCTCTCTCCCTGGGCGCTTTCAGAGCAGATGCATCTTCTCTTCTTGGGCTTCCTCTCCCCCCCCCGACCCCCCCCGCGCCCCCCCCACCTGCCCCCGGCTCTCCTCGCCCCTCCTCCCGCCTCCCCGCGGCGCCCTGACCCTTCCGTCTCCGGGCGCGCGGGGCGTCTGTCCCGGGGCCGACGTCCGGGCGGCCGACGCCGAGCCGGCAGAGCTGGGGAGAGGAGGGATCGCGGGGAAGGCGAGCGGGAGTCGTGGCCGGGAGGCCGGGAGAGCCCGCCTGAGCCGGGGAGACCGGAGAACAGGGAGCGAGCGGGTGGGAGGCGCGCACGGCGGACGAGTGCAGTCGCCTCCAACGCCTTAGAGCGGCGCCCCAGTCGCTGCAGCTTGTCACCCTAGAGCTGCGCCCAGGGACCGCCGCGACCGAGAGCCCATCTTCGGCAGAGAGGTACCAAAGAGACCAGGAAAAGAGAGAGCGGGAGGGCTTCCCGGGAAATGCGGAGGCTGAGCAGATGGAGGAACAATGCCGCCTCCCGGAGAAAACCCTCGCCCGAAGCCCGGGCGGAGCGCAGGCGAGCCGCCTCCAGCCGCCTGCTCTCTCCCACGGCCCCTGGGGTGGTTCCTGGGGTGGCTGTGATTCTCAGTTTGGCTGGGATAAGAAAGTTGTTCTTCCCCACATTTGCTGCCTGGTGGTTTCCAGATCTGCATGGTTCGAGCCAAGATGTCACTCCCTAAGATCCCCCTCGATGAGCAGCGACTAGAGGGCACATTACTGGGCGATAAACCCCTTGGGGGAGAGAAGGTAGTCTAAACAGTTAAAACGCTTTCCACTGGCTCCTGACTGTCCAGCCCAGTGCTTGGTGAGCAGACACGAAAAACCACCTGCAGGGAATTCAAAATTGGGAATAATCTATTCCAGAGGAGGTTGTTAGTGCCTTATAGAGATGAGGGAAGTTATGTGTCTAAAATTTGATTCATTTGTGATTATTCTAAGTCACGAGCAGTTGGCCTCCACAAAGGTATTTATACTATTCTTTTTTTTTCATTTCCAGAGCCACATAGGACTTAGGAACTGTAAATTTAGAAAGCTAGCTAACCTGGTGTCTATTCTCTGCATTTTTACAAGTACTTAATATACTAATTTTTTGTTCTTTCTATACTGAAACTACAGTAGCCTATTTTCTCTATGTAAGTTCTCATACTGTACATAAAAAATACGGGGTCATAATATATTTCTCAAAAAACCTATTGTGCTTGATTACAAATAGGATCACTCGTATATAAATATCACTAGGGAAAGGTAGGGGTACATGTGTTTGAGTGTAAAACCTATAGAATGTCTTGGCATTTCCATCAGCCATGACAACTAGCAGAACACTAGCTTTCTGAAATGAGCTCAGAAGCAAGGGCCAAGCACGGATTTTAAATATTAAAATGTTAAGTACAAAAACATTGTTTACTGTGCCCTTGGCAGAGAATGAATCTAAGTCTATACGCACTGCTGAGTGATTGAGTGATTCACTGAGAAAGTGGAAGTTAATCATTACGCAGGCCCTCTGATTACATGGTTTGATTAAAAGAAGTAACTGTTTTCTGTAAGCCTGCTATTCTACAGTTAGCCTTTCCAATCCTCTTAACATAAGCAGAAATTGAGGGAGTCAGTCAGTCTTTCAGCAGACTACACACTCCAGTTCCTGCAGTGAGGGGCAGAGAGAGTCCTCTTTAGCCCCCTCCTTTTCTCAGCCTCCCTCCTCCCACCCCCAAGGTACTTTCTGTCAGTCTTACCTTTATTCCCTCAGCAGTGTTTTATTTTGTGGAAATTTCCTCTAGTACTTAGATAAAATGTATTTTCAAATATAAATGTCTGGGTTGATTTGAAGTTGACGATGGAATATAAACTCACAGAAGGCAGGCTGAGAACTTCATCTGCTGCAGGAAGAGTGTTAGAGGCTTGATGACTTTGCATGCCTGGGTGACTTCCCTTTCTAAAGTCTCTTCCCACCTGGAACTTCTCATATGTTATTCCCCTTCTATTACTTCCACATGGTTATTTCCTTAAATTAGTTCTTTAGGGTTTTTTTTTTTTTTTTACAGGATAATTAAGTAACTATAACTAGAGAATACATATATAAATCTGAGCTCTCTGAGATGAAAAATAACATTTTTTAAGCAAAGCTTATTTTCAGAATTCTTTTTTAAAATTTTATACAAAGGAATTATTTTCTGAATTACCTAACAAATACTAATTTGTAGTTTTTGTAAGCCAAACATAATTGGAATTGACAGTGAGATCTGAAACCACAACAATTCAACAGTACACTTTTGCACATTTTAAAGTCTTTTGAAGTGAATGTTGTTGTTTATTTTCATCTGATGAGATTGTAAGTGGGAAGATTCCTGTTTGAATTCCTATGATTCCTCGGTTATATTTCAATTGTTTTGCAAAGGGAATCACTCGAGTCCAGTTCAGCAAACTTATTTTTTTGTTTTCTTAAAACATGGGTCTGGCCTTGCAGATCTCCTATTAATGATGGCCAGTGGTTCCTTATAGCTGGAATGCTTAAGTCCAGAATACTGATGGCATTCAACTGCTTTCAGTGTTTACTCCCCAATTTTACTTTTCAGATTTAAACACATTGCACTTGGAACTCCTCCCTAGTATATTCATTATTCCATTCACAAGACTCTTATCTACTACTTTCCTCAATAGTACATGCTTTGCTTATGCTAACATTTCTTTATGAATTATTTCCCACTGCCCCTTACCCCCGCCCCCCAACACTCCCACACCCCCGCCACATAAACACTCAGCAACTGTAGGACTAGAGAACATTTTGTTTTCTTAGAATAGTCTTTCCTCCATCACCCTGCTTCCTTCCTGTATGCTTACTCTGAGCTTTCAACAGACATGATTCATATCAGGAGTAGTAGCCTGCTTTTCACACTTTTTGATGGTTGGCACCCTCCCTGGATAGCAAGGTCCCAGAGGTCAAAAACCATACCTGATTGATCATTTCATTCAGAATGCTTAGCCCCATGTCTGAACATAAAGTAGGCCACAAATGAATATTAAATGCATTATTTAAAAATGCATTTGATTATGAGGCAATAGAACATGACTAACAGCGGATTAAGCAAATAGGGGTTTACCTTACATCATAAAAACTCAGGAGACAGTTGCTTAATCATTTAGGAATCAGCTTGTTTTTTATCATTTTGGAACTTCTCTTCTCATGGTCATAAAATTGCTGATGTGCCTCTAGCATCATGTCTGCTTTCTAGGTCCCCCAAAAGATAACAAAGACGACTCTGGGACCAGATTTCTCAACCTTGGCACTATTGTCATTTGGGGCCAGATAAGTTTGAGCCATGGGGGAGTATCCTGTATGTTGTAGGATGTTTAGTAAGACCTGTGGTCTCTACTGACTAGATACCAGAAGCATGCCCCATTCATCCCTCTGCTTATGACACCCGGGAAGATTCTAGACATTGCCAAATGTCCTTTAGAGGTAAATCATCCTGGGTTGACAATAACTACTCTTGCTTCAAAGGAAGGCAATTTCCTGTTTCCTACTCTCCATTTTTTTTTTTTTTTTTTTTTTGCATTGCAGTGATGGTGGGATCTCTTTCTTTGTTATTGTTGTTTGTTTGTTTAACAAATGGAAAAGAGCTCTATGAAATTGTAAAAAAAAAAAAAAAAAAAAAAAGACAGGAAAGGGCCAAACAAGCTTTTTCCTTGAGCATTTGGTCCTTTTTTTGTCATGTGGGCATTCTCCCCATAGACTTCCATTCTCATATCCCTTCCAGAGCTGTGTCAGAGGGCCACCTCCAACTACAAGGGAAATTGGGAAATACATTTTTAGTGTGGTATACCACTACCTTGGAGAAATGAATTTGTGTTTGAAAACCAGAAGTGTTTGCCACTATTACAGGATAAACAAATATGTAAAATTCACTAAATACTTTTAAAAACAGAAAAAGTAAAGAGATATAATAGAGAGTAGATATACTTTTTCACATGCTAGATATTTATAAAACAACTAGGATAATACTGAGATTTTTTACTTGGAAAATAACTGGGCAGAATGGCGGCATCTTGCTGTATATATATGTCAAGATGGCACATCATTTCCTGTAGTCCAGTGAATAAAGCAGTAGTTGCTATTTATGCCTATGAATTAAATAGTGGCCAATCAAGAGAAATGTTGTCAAAGGAGATAAAAATGCAGATCTATTGTTTTTATACTCCTTTCTAAAGCTTGTATTTAGAAAGATAGCACTCCCTAGTGATGGTATTAGGTTAAATAATGGTTTCTTATACAGATGTGTTATCATGGGCTATAGTAACTTTAAATTGGGTTGCTCAATTACTTATCTCAGTGTGGTAAAAAAAAAAAAGTACTATTAGATACCATTATAGGAAAGAATTCTACTTTACAAAATTAGCATGACTGTGATGGTAAATTATCTTGTCTGGTTGAGTACAAAGTTGTTTTTGTTTTTTAATTTCTTACCCTTGTCTTTCATTCCTTATGAATTTATTGAATGCCAATTGTGCTCATTTCTGTGTAGATTAGAGAAATATAAGATATGCTATCCATTAAGAAACTTTGGCTTGCAGGTAACAGAATGCCCAATTACAGGCCTATACAGCAAACACTTCCATTATCTTGCAGAACAAGGATTCTGGAGGTATGCTGGTCCAGGGTTAGCTACCTCAGCAGTTCCAGGATGCAGGACTCTGAGACAACCTTACTGGAATTCTGTGGGTTCCCCATCTTGGAAAGAAGATAATATGTTTACCACAGAGCCAAACTTCACCTCTTCAAATAGTCCCACTCAAAGCAAAAAGATGAGAGGCAGGCTTTTTCTCATGGCAATGGGAGGAAAATGTTCCAAAGCTATCAGCAGATTTCCTTTATGCCTGCTTGACTAAAGCTATGACCCTTCCCACTTGTAATCACAGGCAAAGAGAAAATGCCTCCCATGACTGGTTTTGACCAGTGATGGTTCTTCCCCTGGGCTGGAGGACAGGTCTGCTTTCTCTGGACATAGTGATGTCACAAAAACAAAATCAGAACTCTTGCTCACTGGAGAAAGGAGGCAATAGCTATAACCTAGGGTGTCTATAGGGTGTGCCATAAATATTATGTCCTCATCAAATTACTTAGAATATGGAATGTCTATATTATAATTAATCTAGAGGGTGGGGTCCCGTGGCATGGCCTGCGGTGATCAGGCCAAAACTGGCACTTGCCACCTGCTGCTCCTGCTCATCCCGGCCCCCACTAAGCCTGCTGCCTCCTGTCGGTAGGCTCATTGCCGCTCCACTGCGGTATCCAGGATGCAGTGGCCCTGGGTCTGGCTGAGCAGCACTCCCGCTGTGGGAGCGCACTGACCATCAGGGGGCAGCTCCTGCATTGAGCATCTTCCCCCTGGTGGTCAGTGTGCATCATAGCAACCGGTCAAATGGTTGAATGGTTGCATAGGTTTTTATATATATAGATGTTTGAGCATGTACACTCATGCACACACACACATACACACACATTAAATGGTCTTTGAATCCATGGACATAAACTGTATTCATGTCAGGCTGCATGCTTCTGATGTAGAATGATTGCTTTCATGGTGTCTGAGAGATATTTTAAAAAATAGTAATATCTAGAGAAACAGAAAATCTATAAATCGTCCTTAGAAAGAATCATTACTAACACAATTATGTTACATTACATGTCTAAATCCAAAGTCCTACATTTTCAACTTATAACTACATCATGGAACAACCATAGATAAACCAGAATATGTCCTCCTTACTAACTTAGTAGATCATCTGTGTTTGTCATGTGCTCTTACAATAATAATTGAGGAATAATGTGAAAAATGACTGAACCATTTTGCCAATTACTGTCATGAAGAAGGACTTACTCTCCTTTATGCCCAAATTAAGATGGTCACCCTGCTTTTGTCCCTTAGATCTTCCAACTGCTTACTTGGAGGATCTAAGGGACAGATCTAGTTTTCAGCTCACATGGCAGTGACTATCTCTCATAGAAAATTATAAGTCTTTATTTTCATTATTTTGTCTGACTTCACAGAAGCACAGCCAATTTTATATTCAATTGAAAAAGGGTTCCTTAACCATCTCCTTTTACCCTGCTTCATTATTTGAATCCATTTTTAACTTAAACTTTGCTTCAAGATTTGATTATATTTGGGATTTTTATCATAAGCAGCTTCAAATTATTTTTGGAAGGAGGAAGAATACATGTGTACATGTATATATGCATGTGCAAACAAATGAAGGCTGTCATATATCACTCAGTAAATGTCATTTTCCTGAATGAATATATGTTCAGAAATTAGACAATGTTGTGTGCAATAAACTGCCAAATTATGTTCTCATCAGCATGTACAATGGGATTTCAGGGGGAAAAGGTACCAGTGGTTCTTGAATCATTTTGATGGAGATCCACATTGTAATTTGCAGGCAGATGGAATCTAAGGGAAGGAGGGTGTAGAAAAAGTTTAAATAAGATTGTGTAATAATAAAAATTCATTATACATATTTTGCTCTATGATCAGAGAGGAATTGTTTTTTAACCTTTTTCCTCTCTAGCATTTCAGTAACTTCATTTTTTTACTTTTATTATTATTATTTTTTAATGTATTGATTTTAGAGAATGAGTAAAGGAGAGAGAGAGAGAGAAAGAGAGAGAGAGACATCAATTTGTTGTTTCACTTATTTATGCATTCATTGGTTGATTCTTATATGTGCCCTGACCTGGGATCAAATTGGCAACCTTGGCTTATCTGAATGATGCTATAACAAGTCAAGCTACCTGACCTGGGCAGTAACCTCATTTCTACTCAACAACTTTCTACCCAGTATAAAGGGGCAAATAAGCTTTAACAACAAAGCATATTGTGAAAGACCCATGACTAGAAAGAATGAATTTGATATCTTATTGTCTCAATGCAAATTTTTTGTCTCAAAACAAATGCTTACTATCAGCATTTTATTTATTTTTTAAAAAATTTATCTTATTATTGAAAGTATTACAGATGTCCCATGTTTTCCCTCCCATTGATCCCCTCCTCCCCACTCCCTTTCCCCCCACCCAGACCTTCACCACACTATTGTCTGTGTCCATGGGTTATGCATATATGAATGTACATTCTTTGGTTAATCTTTTCCTGACCCACCCCACCCCATCCTTCCCTCTGAGATTCATCATTCTGTTGTATACTTCCATGTCTCTGGATCTATTTTGTTTTTCAGTTTCATTTGTTTATTTGATTCCATATATGAGTGAGATAATGTGATACTTGTCTTTCTCTGAATGACTTATTTCACTTAGCACGATACTCTCCAGGTTCCTCCACGCTGTGTCAAAGGGTAAGAGATCCTTCTTTTTTACTGCTGCATAGTATTCCATGGTGTAAATGTACCACAGTGTTTTTAGCCACTCATCTACTGATGGGCACTTGGGCTGTTTCCAGATCTTAGCTATTGTAAATAGTGCTGCTATGAGCAAAAGGGTGCATATTTTCTTTCTGATTGGTGCTTCTTAGAATATACTCCTAGAAGTGGGATCACTGGATCAAATGGCAGCTCCATACTTAATATTTTGAGGAAACTCCACACTGTTTTCCATAGGATGCCTTTTCAGAGTGTCTCATCTTTCCATCTATCCTGTTCTCTTTTATTCAGGCTCCACGCCTGAAGCTGTTTGCATCTCAGAAACCACTTTGACCTGAACTCCTTGCCTCCAGGGTGTGTGTGTGTGTGTGTGTGTGTGTGTGTGTGTGTGAGTGTGAGAGAGAGAGAGAGAGAGAGAGAGAGAGAGAGAGAGAGAGAGAGACTGATTTCTGAACCAAACTTAAAATCTTAAAATTATAATTAGTAACTCTATCTGTGTTTAAGGTCAGAAACAGATGCCTCTCCTTTTTGTTTTAATGGGTGTATTTGAAAGTGGAAACAGGGAAGTTGGGTTTGAAATAGATTCACAGTTTAGGGGGCACTCTTGTATCAAGTGAAGACCACCAGGAGGGTATGTTTACTAAGCACCTTTCTGAATTTCTTTCTTCTGGACCTATGCAGTAGCTTGTATTCAACAATGCACTGTGAAATGACTAAGGTTCACAGCATTAACCCTAGGAGTTGCAAGTTCCCAAAGCCCCTCTCAGGGAATAGAATGTTTAATTATGTATTTAATATATCATATTTACCCACAAACTAAGGAACCACTGGATTACAGGATGCATCATTATTTTATATACACTTTAGAAAGAAGACACACCCCAACTAAATCATTTAGAATTTGTATTTTTTAATTTAATAAAAAGCCGCTTAGACTTAAATAGATGTAGATTTTTATAAAATATCAATCTTTTATAGGTATAAAAAGTATAATATCAACAAATACGTTACTTTACGAATTCCAAAAACTGTGCTCGCCTCACCACATAAATATCGTATTTGCTCTGTAAGCAATGCAGAAAGTTCAACAGAACTGTTAGGATTAAGGACCCTTCTCCTGGATGAGAAAGAGCACTGAACAAATCAAAGGCCAACAAAGGATGCAAAAGTGAGAAGAGGCAAGGAGAGAATGCATTTTTCCATTAAGAACAGAGAAATCTGCCACAAGGAATTAACTATCACTATATATAAATGTTCTGCTTAAAAAGAGAATCTTCAGCAAGAGACAACTGGCAGATACAAATGAAGGCTTTGTTGTGTTTTGTTTTAACATTACCCAACCTCATACCACTGATTTAAAAAATATGAATAAAAGGAAGAAGAGTCTGGGGTTGGATCAGTCAGAGGCTAGTATTTGTGGATATAGCTTGACAGTTCTTACTGTGCAGTTCCATAGACAACAGTGTTTCTTCCCTGTATTGTATTTGAAAATTGCCACTGCTCTTAAGTGGCCAGAAAGCTGGGTACTTACTTTCTGATGAATAACAAGCTCTCCAGAGGTATGCCACTCTCCTTTCCCTTATTGTAGCTGCAGTCGCCACAAAGAAAACACTGTGTTCCCTCTCACCTACCTATTTTCCCAAAAAGCAAGGTGATTTATAGAGCATGAAAAATACCTTTCCTCTTTCGACTATATATTCTTGAAGCTCTCTTTTAATACAACTAAAGTGTAGAAATGCACATATAATATTGCTGCAAGTAAGTAGAGTTTCATTGAATGATTAATTAAATTATTTTAATCATATACTTAGGTCACTTTCTCCATAAATAGAAAACTATTCAAGATATTAGAATTTAAGATAGAAAAGATAATATAATGGCTTAGAGTCTTAGACCATTAATTAGGGTGTTGAGGTTATATTCACATTGCAATCACATTTTTTATGACTAAAGATGGAAATCACAATTTTTGATTCCAGATGATATGTAAAACATGTTACAAAAAGAAATAATTCACTTAATTTTTTTCCCCCAAAGAATATCCAATGGCGTTTCCAGCTGAGAAGTTGAAAGGGTCATAATGGCTTTTTAGACAATAATAGGTCGACCTTCTCATTTTACAGGGGACAAAACTGAGGCTGAGATAAGACATCATTTGCTTGGTATACAATGATAGAACTTGGACCAGACTATCCTGATCTTCATGTAATGCCTTCATGTAATGCCTTAATTTTACATACAGGGCAGTGATACATATATCAACACCCTATGTGATATATATCTGTGACTATAGAATTATTAGTTTAGAAGTACAGGCAAGAATTGCCAGAACTTATAGAGAATAAAGTTTTATTTTTAGGCAGGTTTAGTGAAAAAAAGTGTTTCTTTTAAAAAAAATTATATTCTTTATTGTTGAAAGTATTACATATGTTTCCTTTCCCCCCCCCTCCCATTGACCTCTCTCTGGCCACTCCCCCGCCCCCCCCCCCCCCCCAGCACAGGCCCTCACACCCCTACTGTCCATTAGTTATGTTTATATGCATGCATATAAGTCTTTTGGTTGATCTCTTACCGCTCCCCCCGCTTCACCCTCCCTTGAAGAAGATTGGGTTATGTCTAAATGGAGAAGTGAAAGCAAAGCATTGCTTGAACTAAATAAAATTTAAGACTAGGACATGTAGCAGAGGTAATTGGTCATTCTAGACTTTTTCGAAAGTAAAAAAAAACAAAAAACAAAAAACTCACATTGAGAAATACTACTGTAGAAAAAATGGTGCTTATTGAAAAGATAGATATATTTCTGTGTTGAATAGTTTGGCTTAGGACCGCTGCATATCATAAATATTAATTGTATATTCACTCTGAGATAAACAAGTCCTTGGAAAAACTGGTTTATATCACTCATATCAGGAAAAACTCATTTCTAACAGAAAACAAATTAATTTATGCAGAATGAAAAATAGAACTTTCTGAGCATATGTCTATTAATGTCACTGGCTGGTACCAAATCAATTTGAGATTGCTTGGTTGTTTGTCATCCAATGAGGAGATTCTTCTTCTCATAGCCTGGGCAGATACTGCTTTCTAACTTGGGCGCCTTCTCGCCAGGAAGTACCAGAAACACTGCCACTCCGAACATATCTTCTTGCCTATCCTCCCTTTCACAGGACATTTGTGATCAAAATGTCTCGTTTGCTTAAGGGAGACAGGCTCTGGTTGGTGCTAATCTGTCTTTTAACATCCAGCGACCATCCTCATCACTTAAAAAACAACAACCGTGTAACATTTTTCTAAGGTCTAAGAGGTGCAGTTTCAAGTGAGATATATCCCTCTGTTTCTACTAAATTGCACATGAAATCAATATGTCCCTCCTGACTCTCCTTGAATCCACTCTCTGTAAAAAACAGCAGCTCATTTTGGGAGTCAGTGGCTAGAATAACCAGCAACCTGGGAACAGGGAAGGAATCCGAGCATGTTTTCTATGGAACTCCATAAACATGGTCATAATTTCTCACGAATCGGTTCATGATGGCTTTGCCAGTCAGAAATACACTGGGAATAGTCCTGGTATTCAGTTTAGAATGCCATTACCTCACCAAAAAAGCATGAGACTTCACAGAACCAACTCTCTGTATGAGGCCCTCTATCTACCAGGCAACCCTGAAAAGTAAAAGAGAGTGAGGTGATGATGCTTTAGGACAGAAAGAAGGCACAGTCACTGGAGTGGAATAATCTATCAGGGAGATAGAGAGAGCATAAAGAGTATCTTTAAGTTTGCAATATCCCTTAAATCTCCTACTATACTCAAGCTTGCAGAGCTATAGTGTGTGTGTGTGTGTGTGTGTGTGTGTGTGTGTGTGTGTGTGTGTGTATCTACTCTATCCATCTGTCCATCTATCTGTGTGATTTAATTGAAAGTTGTGGGTAAAAGGCACATATGAGAAAGCACGAGAAGAAACAACTACTTTTCTTTGAAAGGTTATTCATATTTCATAGACTGTTTAGATGAGAAACGGGAAAGACGCTAGGAAATGTGTTCTTGGTCACCAGGAAAATCAATCCAGCATAAATTTTTCTTACTCTCATGAATATGATTTATTTCCCTCCATACCCATGCCTCCTGATCCCTGCAGTCTCTTCCATGGCTCCCTTTCTGTATAAAAAATTTCAATCGCACCGTGGGACTATTGCAAAAATCCTCCTAACTCTGAATGTCAGGAGCCAACACTCTAGTACGCATACATTTGTATGAATTTTGCCTCATTCCATGTGATACTCAGCTAAAATGAATGAAAAGGCCAGTAAGATCAGTTTAAACCAGGTCTATTACCGGTGAGAGGAAGCCTTGTTTCCCACCAGAAGGATGCTTTAGGGCCGGCCCTACAGGCAGGCCAAGAGCCAACCCCTAGGGAGGTTAGAGGATTGAGAAACTGGGATGTGGAAAAGGGGCTAGCAACAATTTACAAGACCGAGAAAACAAACTTCTTCTGCCTCATTCTTTAGCCCAAAAGGTGATCCTGTTGCCATGTTAGTATTAAAATGTGTGATTCTGTGTCATCCTCATCCTTTCTTTGATTTAGCTTATGTATATGTCTAATAGGGTTGATAATGTCAACCTCATAGGGCTGTTGTGGGATTAAATTAAATAATGTATTATTACACTTTGGCCTGGCACATAAAGAATGTCCAGAAGTGTTCTTATTACTATGATAACCCTTCACGTGGATACACAAACACACTCTGCTCACTCAATCACAGCCATTTATCACATCCCCTTTATGTACTAGGTCAGAGATGGTGTTAGATACAGTGGAGAAGAAAGGGATAAATCAAACCATGTCTGAGATTCTGGGAATTCTTTGGAGCCTTTGAAGTTAGAGTATTCTGCATCCCTGTTCTGGGTAATGCAAGAAAGATAGGGGTATTTTACTTTACTCACACATGAAGGAAGTATAAAGCATTTAGAAATGGTGAAATTGACAGCTTTAAGAAATTGAAGGGCTCTATCAGCATTAGGATGTGAAAACATTTGAGTCGTGGGCTTGCTGGGGAGGTAGTGTTTAATAGGTGCCTTTGTAAAATCTCCAAACTAAGCTGTTATCATTTTCTATACATGCTTAAATCTCTTAATTACAAAACAACTTTAATTATACCTAAAGTATGCCTCTTCAATCATGTTTTAATCACACTTGAAAAAAATTAAATTTATCCCAAAGTTATTTTCTGCATTTCAATTCTGATTTTTAAACTCTGGCATATTTCGAACCCCCCCCAAAAAATTGCATTAAGTTAATGTTTATGCTTGCACATAATCCCACACTTTCAAGGCAACACTTAAAATATTCAGAAGAGCTTCACCAGAGGGAGTAGTTTAATTCTGTTGTTGACTCAGAGCCATTGTTCTTCACAGTTACATCTCCACTGGCATAGGCTACATATGGTCACTTGTTTTCTCAGTGTACAGAGTGGTAATGCATTAACATTCTGGCTGCTGGTGGAGGCTCTGCTGTGCTTTAGAGAAATGTATCAGGGAAGATGTGCTGCCTCTTGGGGCGGGGGGGGGAAGCAGGACAACATCACCACGGGAGAGCCTGGAGACTGCCTTAGACGAATCGCTGTAGTGACCTACCCAGAAGCCTACATTTCAAACCTTGGCTGTCGGTGGGTGGGACTGATATTGAAAAGAGTGGTCCTCAGTGTCAACTATGGATCGCCGCCATGCAGGAGATTTTGGCCAGCTTCCTCCCCACTGCCATTCAGAGATGCTGTTCTGGCTCCTTCAGTTGCCTCTTGCAACAGACTTTTTTATGCACCTACTTTTGTTCTCATCGCTGCTGTGTAAGCCACAGGTCAAAGTGGAGTCCTGGGCTGGTGACTGATGGCCATGTGGAGATCCATTAGAAATACTTAGTTTTTTGGGGTCTCAGCCTTTTCAGCAACAAGAATGTGGAACTCTGACCAAGGTTCAGTGAACATGACCTTTCTGTTACCTTCTGCAGTTCCTTCCCATTGGTGTATATGAAATGAAGGAAAAAAGCCAAGGAAGAACTTACGTCTGTTCTCATATCATAACAGATGTTACCCTCATCTATTTTTATTCCAAGTGGAATTCTATCCCAGGAGACACTTCTAGTAATACAGGCCCTGAGGGCTTCTACTTACCTTTCCAAGACAATCTGGTTCACATCTATGTTTGTGAATAAAAACTAATACTAGTAGCAGCACCAGAGGGAGCCACTTACACAGTTTTGTCTCCAGCATCAGCAGAGCTGACAATAAGGTCTGAAATGCAGAACTATTAAGATTTTATTGTATTTTCTAAAAAAAAAAAAAAAGAATGGCGGAAAAGTTGATATGGAAAATCTGTTAGCAGCAATTCCAAATTGTGGAACTAATAACAAACACTTAATTTCTCCCACTTGAAATATTTGTGAATGGTAGTTGCCTGCCTGAAATCCAAAAAGTAAATCATATTTCAAAATGTAAAATTCTATTTGGAGCAAGGGGTATTCCCTCTGATCCTGCTATTGTCCCTTTTTAGAATACTGTTGGCAAGTTTTTATGTTTGAAACTTATGCCAGTGTACTGTTTTTTGTAATGTAAGTGATGCTACAAGAAATAATAAAAATATTTAGATGAACATGCCAGTGCGCGCTCTCTCTCTCTCTCTCTCTCTCTCTCTCTCTCTCTCTCTCTCTCTCTCATTCCTTGTCTCTCTATAATATACACACATATGCACACACATCTTTGCATTCGTGATTTTGTTGTAAACAGTAGAACCAGGGTTGCTGTAAGGACATCAGGTAAGCTAGTCTTTGAGTCCCATGGTGGGAAGAGAAAATCAGTACACCAAAGGAGAAATAGAAGTCGCATATCTTTATTAGTACAGTGACCTTTTTCATGAAGAAACAGCCAAATGCCTACAGTTTCTAGGGTACTCTCAATACCACACTGACAAAATATTTCAAGAAAATGTATTGATTCCAACTGTCTGGTGTTGGAGGGGAAGTTTCACTGGCCAAGATTTAGTGAACGTGAGTAGGTTTTCTGTTGTTTTATCTTCACACATTCTAACCTAAATCATAAGGACATTGGAAAGGCAGAATTGCTATAGAGCCTCTTGAAAAAAAGGACCTCATTCTTTCTTTTTAGAAATCCTCATGTGAGGATATGTTTTATTGATTTTTTTTTTTAGAGAGAGAGTGAGAGAGACACCAATGTGAGAGAGAAACATCAATCGGTCGCCTCCCGGTATACTCCCCAACCTCGGATCAAACTTGCAACCTATTGGTGTACAGGACAACATTCCAACCAACTGGGCCACTCAGGCAGTCCAGGTTTGACAACATCAGGTAAATCTCATTACACACAATCACAAGAAAGAATGATTCTATAAAATAAAATAATATCCGCTGGCTAATATAGTGGCACTTTGTTGACATGATTATAATAAATAAAATAAAACAATAAAGTTTGCAGTGTATGATGTTGGTGACAAGTAGTTTCTTAGGTTTCTTTCCATGTAATAGTCATTCTCTTCAAGAAAGTACTTTTTTACTCATGGTCTGTGCTACAGATGGAAAGGATAAAATGAGAGGGAAGACTAGTTGCACTTGACTTCTTGGCAGTATTTATCTTCTTTCTTTATAAATAGTCTTTCATTCTTTTCTTGCATTGCCACCCCAGCCAAGCTGCTTCCTTGACAAACTGCCCATATCTAATCTATGGGGAAATGCAATGGGACTCTCATCAAATGTCTTTCTGTCCATGGGACTTTAGGAAATACAAATTTGCCTCTGAGGCAAAGAAGCACAAAGTATTTATTTTTTGGTATCTATCTATCTATCTATCTATCTATCTATCTATCTATCTATCTATCTATCTATCTATCTATTTATCTATCTATCTATCTATCATCTATCTATCTATCTATCTATCATCTATCTATCTATCTATCTATCTATCTATCTATCTATCTATCTATCTATCATCTATTCAATTATCCACCCATGCATCTATCTCATTTAAATTTTTCAAATAAAACTTCTCAGTCTAGTAAAAGAGACCATTGCTGAGGAAAAGATCCACAGTAATTTTGCCAACTTCAGTTGTCTGGCAGACATCGATGAATTAGTACTTCCTCAGGGAGCCTTAGGTCTCAAGATGTCTAGGGAAGTTCTGGGCTGAGGTGGTGGGTCAAGTGGGAAGCCCTGGATCTAAAGATAGGTGATCTGCCCACCCCATGGGCAAGAAGATAGAAAGGAACCCTCTCTTCCTGGGAAGAGGATGAGGGAGAAGCAGCAGTGATGGTAGAGGGGTTGGCATGAGTTTTGCACAGACAGGTTGCATGAGTGGCGTCTCCATGCTTAGACTGAATTGTATCATGGGAGCTGTATCACTGGCTGAAGAGAAAGAGAAGGGAATGCCCAAACATTGATCTGAATATGAGAAAGGAGGTATTTATATATAGTACTTGTCAGTTCATTCAGGCTATTATAACCAAAATAGCATATATTTTTATATGACATAAAAATCAACTTAAACAAGAGAATTTTTTTCTCATACCTTTAGAGGCTGCAAAGCCCAAGTTCAAGGCAAATTTGGTGTCTGATGAGGCCCAACTTCCTGCTTTATGAACAGCTGTCTTCTCACCATGTAAAGGGCACAGCAGAATGGGGAGGGAACCTCCGTGGGGGTCTCTTTTATAAAGGCACTAGTCTCATACATGAGGGTTCCATCCTCATGACCTACTCAAATCCCAAGAGTTCCACTTCCAAGTATCATCACACTGAGGATTAGGTTTCAACATATGAATTGGGGGGGCGGGGGGAGGACACAAGCATTCAGTCTATAACAGTATTCTTAGTGGTAGTACACAAAATGCTGGGCAAGGGCATGGAGCAGGTGAGTGGGATACCCAATTCCCTGCCCAGGAATGATTAAATGACTGTATATTATTTAGGAGAGACATATGGAGGCTTCAGTTTGCTACCTCAGATGGAAAAATCAGGAGCTTTAGATATGAAATGAGAAGGACACTCTGGCTTGTGTAACTGCTCCAAGGTGAGTGCTGTTCTCCCCCTTCTGATTTCCCTCTTGTGATTAGCAGTAAAACCCTTGAAAGGAAAAGGACCTGCACAAGGATGCCTTTGGAGGGAGCAAGGAAGGAGGATTTAGGGAGCAACATCTCACTTTGAAGTCAGGTTTGTTGGAGCAGGACCACAAGGGGATGGAGTGAGTGGTGTGGAGAAGGCTGAGGATGTAGGACCTAAACAAATAACAGGAAACAGGAAGTCTGACATGGGCAGGGCTCTTGGGACTAGCAGTGGAGAGGCAGATATGAAAAGCTCCATCAAAGAAGTCCACCTGAAACCCTAAGCAAATAAATTGAAATAAAAACTCACAATGACATATAGAAGGAAACGGGGTGCTGGAGGAGGAAACTGGTCTCTCTGGTTTCCGGTTCAGTGTTTATTAAGCAAAATCAGAACATTTGGAGTATCTTGAAAACCACATTTGTTTTTTAAGCTAATTGTGATTAAAGGGTGATTTCAAATACTTAAGATTTAACATTCCTCCAACTAATTATAGTAGCTCAATGGTATGGGTTAAATTCTGGATCTTCAAGCAATGCTTTAAGCAAAAATCTCGTTTGCCAAGTGCAAAATAGGCAAATTTACAGCTCTCTATTATACGAGGATTGCTGTTTAAATCTAATGAGATGGCAGGGGGTAGGTGGGGGCGATGATTTAAGGCCATTGACAAGCATTATATATCTTTCCCTGATACTTATTATTTTTATTCCTCAACAAGTCATTTAGCAGTATGAAGACAAATCTTGCTTGTTCTGAGGAGAAGTAGGATGGCAAAGAGTTTGATGCAGTAGATAGTGCAGTGGACTTGAAGTTGGATGATGTGCATATAGATTCTAACTTTGTCATGTATTAATTAGATTGGTGGAAGCTACTTAATCTGGCTGACTCTCAATGATTTTACCTATAAAATGGGAAAGAACATATCTTTGTCTGTTTCATAGAGTAGTTGCAAGGATCAAATTAGCCACAGTCTGAAAAGGCAATTTATATATTATTAAGCTCTACATGAATACGGGATACTATTGAGTATATCAGAGTAGAAGCAGCATCCTATAGTGGAGTCAGGGAGTGGAGTCATTCAGAGCACAGGCCTTATGGTCAGAGGGGTCTGTATGTGAATTCTAGCTCTACTTCAGGCTATTTGGCATCACTGCCTCGATTTCTTTATTCATAAAGGAATATAAGCATCACTTTACTTTTGGAGCATTTCAAGGAGTAAAGAAAAATGTATATGAAGTGCTTGGCTCAGAGCCTGACACGGAAGGTGTGTAAATAAAATAAATATTCACTATTACTAGGTGCGATTATTATAGTTGACTCAACTGAGTTTATCTTAGAAACAACAAACCCATGGCATTCACAGAAAGGGATCTCAAAGCCCAAGCACTGCATTACTATGTAACACATAACTTAAGTATGTAGTTTGTCTTGAAGGACTGAAGTCTTTATATTTTACTGCTAACAATGTATAAAAAGTAAGTTAGTTTTTTTTTTCCCACTTGGGGAACTTGGTGACTCAAAATTTGGCATTGTATTATTGTAATCTCTCTATTCCATCTATCTATCTATCTATCTATCTATCTATCTATCTATCTATCTATTTATCTATCTATCTATCTATCTATCTATCTATCTATCTATCTATCTATCATCTATCATCTATCTATTTCTGTGCATTGCTCCATCCTTCAACGGTCATCTGTTGTGTCACATTGTCCATAGAATGATGGAACATCATGCTGAATGGATAGACCTGAGAATCCCTATCCTATGGCTCACCCGTATTCACTAAAGACTTGAGGTAGCAAAATCCAGTGGTTCACAGATAGTTATAAAAGAAAGGGGCAGAGGGGTTTCTTTTTTCTCTTTATCTCTCTCTCTCTCTCTCTTTTTTTTTACTTTTTGCTTTTATCCTGTTTATTGTTCTTTTATTTTTTTGTTCCCCTACCATTTGATTGGACCTGTTCATGTTTTTCCCAGTCTCTCTCCTTTTTTCTTTATCATTAGCATATATTTGTATATTTTTTGGGACCCACTATGACAATTATATATATGTTTTGAATACTTACAATCTTTTACTGATTAGTCAGTTTTCCCCCCTTATAGTTACTTATGACTTGTCAGGTTTGCAAACAAATACTTGTAAGTATAATTAATGCAAAAACTACTTTTTTGTACCCTTATCTTTGTTGGCCCCTCCTAATTCCCAGCCTCTGCAGTTCTTTCTCAAAGCTAATATCAATGGAGCAATAGTGTCAGCTATAGCTAGAGTAAGATCCCACCTTACTTCCTGAGAGCACCAGGTTCTAGCGGAGTCTGGAATTTGGAGATGCAACAAGTTGGTGATAATTTGACTTCTGCTTGGCTTCTGAGGCCCTGCCCTTTCTTATTCTGTTGTTCTCCATTTGGTAAATGGGTATCTGCTGGGTTCCTTTCAAATAGACCCAGAAGAGGGCCCTCACCTAATCAATCTTGGCACCCTGATCTTGGACTTCCAGCCTTCAGACTGTGAGAAATTTTCATTGTTTATAAACCACCCAGCCTGTATTTTGTTACAGCAGTCTGAATGGACTGAGACAGAGGACTTGTGGATTTTATCTCAGTATTCCTAATATCAAGCAGATTGAGAGTTTAACCCTACTGGGTACTCAGTGAATGTTTGGAGGACTGGAGACCGAGCTGCTGGCCTCCCTCAGTGGTTTGTTGCCATGTTTCTGGAAGAATTCCTCCCAACCTCTGCTGGTAGATTTACATAGACAGGGTAATTAATGCTATCTGATGATAATCAGTGATACTGAGACAGTTCTAAATTCTAAGGAGGAGTAGCATTATACCACTTACTGGGGTCTTGGAATGGGGTATTCAAATAAAAGCATAGCTTTTGCTGAGCCTGTAGGTAGTATGGTATGACAATCCTCACCCCCACCACCCCCCAGTTATCTTTGTTATTTGGCTCCAAAAACTTCTGCTTTGACCTATAGCAGAGAAAAGCTATTGCTTTCTGAACTCATGAGTGAGCCTTAGAATCAAGTAGGAATATTCTAATCCATTCTCTGTTTCTGGCCATTTCATGAACTCAATTAAGTTAACTAACCTCTATGAGCATCAATATGTTGCTAAGTGCCCAATATGTTGATGTAGGATGAGCTCAATAAAGGTTCATTGCGTTTCATTCTCAACTCAGCTTTTCCTGGACAAATATTGACTTGCTTTCTCAGAGGGTTTGTGATCCTTTCACGAGCAGCTTGATAGGTTAAATATTTCAGGTGAATTTTACTTTGTACCTTTTATTCTTATGTTCTATACTTTTGTAGCGATTTTGTTCATGACTCAAATCTTAAAACATTAATTTCATGGACATACATCTTTGTTGAGCATTTGTAGATAATTTTTTTCTGGTCTGTATTTGCATTTATCCTTCACTCCACTATTGTTTCACCAGATTTTATTTTCATACTTTACCATGTTGTTTTTGCTGATTTTGTTCCTCTGGTCGTGTATTCTTATTTCCTAAGAGTAATAAAAGGAATTTAGATATAAAGATATTTCTGTCTGGAAAGATTGCTGATGAAAATTCAGTGGAGGATGAACATAT
The DNA here is from genome assembly GCF_027574615.1 of Eptesicus fuscus. NCBI lineage: Eukaryota > Metazoa > Chordata > Mammalia > Chiroptera > Vespertilionidae > Eptesicus > Eptesicus fuscus. Next base: position 33,546,974 of record NC_072475.1, read on the forward strand.
TTTCATGTTATGATTCCAGATTAGTTAAGACCTGGCATGGTTTTATGGAGATTCCATTGCAACTGAACAATCAGATGTTTATAGAATTTCTAATGAATCCAGAGGTATTTAATCTAAGGGTAAAATGCTCCTTAATGAGAAACAAACAAAGAGGTAGGGAAAGTTTGGTGAGATAGGATTAATAGTCAAATTTGACTAGAATATAATGTTAGATTGAGTCTTCATTTCGTCAAAGATACCCTATATAATAAAAGGCTAATATGCAAATCGACCGAATGGCAGAATGACTGGTCACTATGACATGCACTGACCACCAGGGGCAGACACTCAATGCAGGAGCTGCCCCCTGGTGGTCAGTGTGCTCCCACAGTGGGAGCGCTACTCAGCCAGAAGCTGGGCTCAAGGCTGGCGATCGCAGCAGTGGTGGTGGGAGCCTCTCTCACTTCTGCAGCAGCACTAAGGATGTTCAACTGCTGGCTTAAGCTGGCAGTCAGATAATCCCCCGAGGGCTCCCAGACTGCACAAATTTCGTGCACTGGGCCTCTAGTTTATAATGCTAGGCTCAATTTTAGGCTCTTAGGTTATAATAGTGAATGAAATAAACATAAATTACTGTGTTCATAGAGCTCATATCCTACTTTAGGGGTCATTGACTATAAACAAAATAAATAAAAATTTGTATAATGCGTTTAAAGATGTTAAATGCCATGAAGAAAACAATAGACTAGAGAAAGTGTGTGAGGGATTTTGGGGAGGGAAGGTATCATTTAAATTAAAAATTTAATGATCAAAATAAATTCCACTAAGAAGGCAATAGTTGTAAAAAACTTGAAGCAAGTAAAGGAGCAAGTTGTATATCTGGGGGAAGAGTTCTTCAGGAGGGGGGGTTAGTCGGTGTATAATTCCTACAGTGAGTGCATACCTGGTGTGAACATCCAGGAAGCAACCAAGGCTGGAGTTAGGGGAGTGAGAGGGAGAGTATTAGGAGATGAGGTCATGGAGGTAAGGGCTGTGGTACAGATCATGTAGGATCTTCCAGACCCTTGTAAAGACTTTGTTTTTTACTCTGATTAAGATGAATCCATTGAAGGGTTGTGATCAGAAGAGTTATATAGTCTTGCATTTTAAAAAGATAATTCTGGATTTTGGATCAACTTTTTAAGTGAAGAAGCTAGTTACCACACTATTGCAATAATTTAGATGAACACTGATAATGTCTTTTACCAGGATGATGATACAGAGGTGGTAAAAATGTGGTTGCAGTTTGGAAATATTTTGACAATAGAGCATACAGGATTTCTTACAGATTTTAAGTAAATCATGAGACTTGAGTCCAGGATGGACTCCAAGGTTTTTGGCATGAGAAAATAGAAAGATGAAGTTGCCATCAACTGTGATGGAAAAGGCCGAGGGTGGAGCAGGCTTTGAGAGATGAATATCAATCGTTCAATTTTGGTCATGTTGAGTTCGAGCAGTCTTTTAGGAATCTAAGTAGATATATCTTATGGAAAAAAGAAACCAGAGTCAGGGAAAGGTCCAAGCTTGATAGATATAGATATAGATATAGATATAGATATAGATATAGATATAGATATAGATATAGATACAGATACAGATACAGATATAGATATAGATATAGATATAGATATAGATATAGATATAGATATAGATATAGATATAGATTTTGGAGTGTTGATATACAAATGGTATTTAAGCCACAAGACTGCATTAGATCACCAAAGGAGTAAGCAATAGTAAATGCCCAAGATATGTATTCTGTTCTCCAAACTTATGAATTACTTAACCTTATCCCTCTGAGTCTTATTTTTGCATTGTAAAAGGGAAATAATATTTTCTTCAGATTAAGTGAGATAGTGTGTATATATTACATGACACCTCATTGGATTGATTCCATTTTGTTCTTTCAGTGATTACCCCACTTCTAGAGATGGTATTAAAAGGCCAAAGGAAAAACACACATAAAGGAACAGCTTCTTCCTCTGCAGGAATTCTTTTTCTTAACTCACATTTCTTCAGCTTTTCCAACTTCTAAGGAACTGCTTTAATTCAGAAAATAATGCCTTTGAGCATAAAGTAGACCCATGTCAAGTTTACTCCTGAGACTTTGCCTAGTAAAAGCAATGTAAAAAGTTACATGCAAACTGTGTTCATTCCTCACTTAGATATCAATCCAAAACATGTAGGAATTAAGCTTTGAAATGAGGGGTGGTGAGATACATGGTTGCAAATAATATTGTATTCTCTAGAATTTAATATGACCAAATGGAGGCTGGCATAGTTCAAGCACAACAATTATATCACTTTAAAATACATAGTAGAAGTGAGTCTAATGCATGGTAATAGAGATATAAGAAAACCCAAGTGTTTATTTTGAAGTCTACAGTGTTTTTGAAATTTGTTATAGAATAAGTCCTTTTGGTAACAATGGAATGAATTGTAACATTTTACCTATCTATTTTAATTCAACATTAATGTTCAATAATATCAGTATATGCTCTTATAATTGTAAAATCAAAACTTCTTATGAGTACAAGCTGATGACCTTGGGAATCCATTATTTCGAATTAGTAATTTGTGCTTGCTTGTATATAAAAAGTGATCTCCTTTTTGTATTAGGTATTACATTTGGGCATATTCTTCCATGTTACAAGGTATTTCCTGTGTCTACACAAATTATATTTGTTTTAGTTATTCATGTCATCTCTATATATAAAAGCCTAAGCACCGAATGACTGAATGAATGACCGAACGACTGGTCAACTGGTCGCTATTATGTGCACTGACCACCAGGGGACAGATGCTCAACACACAGGATTGAGCTCCCTCCTTGCTGGATCGGGCCTGCGGGGATCAGGCATGCTCTGGCTCCCTCCTGTCTGGATCAGGCCTGTGGAGATCAGGCTGAAACCGGCTATTTGACATCCCCTGAGGGGTCCCAGATTGCCAGAGGGTGCAGGCCAGGCCAAGGGACCCCACCGGTGCACGAACCCATGCACCAGGCCTCTAGTTGAATTTAAATGTCCACAAGAGTTTATAGCAGTGAAAATAACTTAAAATTTTTTTTCTGATGACTTCAAAAAATTGTCTTTTCTAATTTTAAGACTATGAAATTGGATAATCATTTAAAAGTTCACTAATTAAAATTATTTAAAGTAGTTCTTAAATTGCTACTTCAATTCTCTAAGTAATCTATTTTCATTTAAAAATAATGTTTTCCTATCTTGCTTAATTATTAGAATCATATAAGCATTTCTAATTTCATGGAAACAATCATTCCCTTTATAAAATTAGTAACTCATATTTTATCATTATATGACTTTACATTCTCTCAGAAAATAGGTATCAAATACCAATGTTAATTCTTTTGGGTTCCTTAGTTTTATATCACACACCACAAAGAAATGTGAAAATCGATAACAGATTGCTTGCAACAATGACTTGCAATTTTAAAGATGTGATGTTGGCTATGAGTTATACAACTGTTCTGTAACTTAATACTTCTACTACATGTAAATCAGAGCAAATACTGTAATACAAAATAAAGGGAATGCACAATATAAAAATTAAATTAATAGCATTCTTCAAATGTTTTATTTCTTCTATAACTAAACTTTTTCTGTACATTTTCTTCATCTTTATCATTTTTCAGATTGTTTTACTCACAACTTTTTATAGCTTTTATTATTGCTTTAAATATTAAACACATGTTTATTTTTTAATAATTAGAAAAGGAATAGTTGTGCAGATAGACAAATACTAAAATCTTACCCTATGACTAGAAATTCGTGCACGGCGGGTGTGTGTCCCTCAGTACTGCCTGCACCCTCTCCAATCTGGGATCCCTCTCACAATCCAGTACTACTGGCTCCCAACTGCTCGCCTGCCTGCCTTCCTGATTGCCCCTAACCACTTCTGCCTGCCAGCCTGATCACCTCCTAACCACTCCCCTGCCAGCCTGATTGATGCCTAACTGCTACCCTGCCAGCCTGATTGCCCCTAACTGCCCTCCCCTGCAGGCCTGGTTGCCCCCAACTGCTCTCCCTTGCAGGCCTGGGTCCCCCCCAACTACCGTTCGCTGAAGGCCCAGTTGCCTCCAACTTCCCTCCTCTGCTGGCCTGGTTACCCCTAACTTCCCTTTCCTGCTGGCCTGATCGCCCATAACTGCCCTCCCTTGCAGGCCTGGTCCCTCCCAACTGCCCTCTCCTGCTGGCCATCTTGTGGTGGCCATCTTGTGTCCACATGGGGGCAGCCATCTTGTGTGTTGGACTGATGGTCAATTTGCATATTACTCTTTTATCAGATAGGATAGAGGCCTGGTGCACGGGTGGGGACCAGCTTGTTTGCCCTGAAGGGTGTCCAGGATCAGTGTGGGGGTTCCCTTGGGGTATTTTTCTGCTAAGCAATATGAAAGTAAGTTGTCCATCTCCCTTTCAAATACTTTAGTGTGCATGTCCTAAACATATATTTATTACTCCATCTAGTTCTCACATCCTGTTAGTTTTGTCAAGTGTTTCAATAATATTCTTTGTAACAAAATAATCCAGTTTACAGTCATGTTTTGTATTTAGTTGCCATGTCTCTTTAGCCTTTCTCATTCAATCTGATACAGTTTCTCAATCTTTCTTTGACTTTACAACCTTGACATTTTAAGGGTTATAGGGCAGTTGTTCTACAATCAATTAGTTTGGTTTCGATGTTTTTTGTTTTTTTCTCATGATTAGCTCTAGAGCTTGTATCCGAATATTGTAGGAATATTACCGAAGTGATGCTATGTACTTTTCACTGCATCCTCTCAGGTGGGGCTTAAAGTGATGCTTGCTGTTCTTCTTCCCTGTAAAGTAATTCTTTCCCCCCTTTTAATTAACAATTATTTTGAAGGAGATACCTGACCACTGTGTAAATATCCCATTTCCAGCTAACTTAATTAACTATTTTTAATCAGGATGTACTCCTTATATTTAATGGGTTATAACAAGTTGCTCCATTTTTATTTTATGCTCCTATTTCCCATGTTTGACCAGTCAGAGCAATGCAGGGCGGATCTTGTGCCCTTTTGACATGTCCCTGTCATGTTGGAGAAGTGCCTTGCTTTTGGCACAGTAAGATGCTTCAAGCTCATCTTGTGTTTTCCCTTCACCAGGCCTGGAACCAGGCATTTCTCCAAGGTGCCCTCTTTCTTTTTATTTCTTTTTTTTTTTTTACATTTACACTCCATCTTGTTCCTCTCGGGAGAAGAGTAGTTTTGAACAAGTAGGAAGTCAGTTCCTGTTTTCAGTCATGCTAACTATCTTGTCAAATTAATATAATATACACAATACTTATTTCCTATATATGAATAGAAATGTTTTTATTTGTATTGTATATTTAGTGCCAAATCTAATTAAGTCAATATCTTTAAGTATTTTTCTATTTTGGTAATTAATGTTTTTTGCATGATATATTTTTGGATGTGAAACAGACTTTAATTTTGAGAGCAGTTTTAGATTCAACACAAAATTAAGGAGAAGGTACAGAGATTTCTCATATGCACTCCCACCCCCAACCCCCCACCCCCCAACCCCAGCCCCACATATGTAGCCTCTCCCATTATAAACATTCCCTCAACAGAGTGGTACATTTGTTAAAAATGAATGAACCCTCATGAACACATTATCCCCCCAAATCTATAGTTTACATTACGGTTAATGCTGGGTGTTGTACATTCTATGGACTTTGACAAATGTATAATGTTTTCTATTCACCATTGTAGCATCATACAGAATATAGTTTTACTGCCCTGAAAATTCTCTGTGCTCTATTTATCCCTCCCTCTCCTGCCAAACTCTGACAACCACTAATCTTTTGCGATTTCTATAGTTTTGTCCTTTCCAGAATGTCATATTTTTGGAATCATATAATATGCAGCATTTTCAGATTTTCACTTAGTAGTATGCATTTAAGTTTCCTCCATGTTTTGATAGCTCATTTCTTTTTAGTGCTGAATAATATTTAATTGTCTGAATGTAGCACAGTTTGTTTATCCATTCTTCTACTGGTTGTTGCTTGCTACCAAGTCTTGGCAAGTGTGACTAAAGCTGCTGTAAACATCCATGTGCCGGTGTACGTGTAGACATAAGTGTTCAACTCCTTTGGGTAAATATCAAGGGGCACAATTGCTGGATCATATCATAGGAGTATGGTTAGTTTGGCAAGAAACTGCTAAACTGTCTTCCAAAATGCCTGTACTTGCCGAAACCGGTTTGGCTCAGTGGATAGAGCGTCGGTCTGTGGACTGGAAGGTCCCAGGTTCGATTCCGGTCAAGGGCATGTACATTGGTTGCGGGCACATGCCCTGGTGGGGGGTGTGCAGGAGGCAGCTGGTCGATGTCTCTCTCTCATCGATGTTTCTAGCTCTCTATCCCTCTCCCTTCCTCTCTGTGAAAAATCAATAAAATATATTTTTTTAAAAAATTAAAAAATAATAAAAAAAAACACACACACAAAAAAAACAAAATGCCTGTACCATGTTGCATTCTAACCAGCGATGAAGGAGAGTTCCTGTTGCGGCCCGTCCTCTCCAGCATTTGGTGCTTGTCAGCGTTGTGCTTTTGGCCATTGTCATAGGTGTTTAGTGGTACCTCATTGTTTTAGTTTGTATTTTCCTGATGACATAGGAGCATCTTTTCATGTGTTTATTTTCCATGTGTAAATCTTTGGTAGAGTGCCTGTCAAGGTCTTTTGGCCCATTTTTTAAAAATCTGGTTGTTTGTTTCTTATTGTTGAGTTTTAAGAGTCCTTTGTATATTTCAGGCAACAGCCCTTTATCAGATGTGTCTTTTGTCACCATTTTCTCCCGGTCTGTGGATTGTCTTCTCAGTCTCTTGACAGGGTCTTTTGCAGAGCAGAAGTTTTTAATTTTAATGAAGTCCAACTTATCAATTATTTCTTTCGTGGATCATGCCTTCGGTATTGTATCTAAAAAGTCATTGCCATACTGAAGGTCATCTAGATTTTTCTCTTACGTTATCTTCCAGGAGTGATTGTTTCCTTTTAGAGGAAAATAATACTTAAAAGCCGAGATGTGGGTTCTGTGTGCTACTATTGGAGTGTCACTCTTTCTAGGCTCTCAGTGAGCAGAGCTGGGGAATATAAATTCACAGCAATATTTCTGTAACTTCTTACCCATCTATTTAAAACATTGAGTTTACATTAATGCTTCAAGTTCAACTCAAACACCACAGAATTCATTTTGGGTTTCTCCCTTTTCAGATTTGCAAATTGCTTACCTGTTAGTGAGGAACATGGCTTCCAGTGTTGTTAAGATTTCATCACTTCCCTTGAATGAAACCCATTGCTGCTAGTGCCATGTCCTCTGCAAAGGTGCCCTCCTCAGCTCACCTGGGCCCTGACAGTCCTCATGGGTCTTCACCCTTTCAGGAGCACCTTCCTCAACCCATTTGGGCTCCAACAACCTATGTCTGTGCTTGCCCTTCTGTTGAGGCCCTCCTCACCTTGCTAGTGCTCTGACTCTCCACACTGGGTGCTTCCCTGTGTGAACCCCCTGTCCCCGCCAGGGTCTTGCTCTGGACCATTATGCTCTACTCTATGAGGATGCTGTCCACACTCTGCCTTCCTCAATTACTTTGTCTTAATTACTTAGTTAAGAAAAATAAGGGGGAGGAAAGAAAGCCTGATCTCTTACTAGTAGGTCCCTCAGTAAAATTTAGATTTCTTGTTAGATTCCTAGGTATCTTTTTTTTTTATTATTGTTTAAAGTATTACATATCTCCTTTTTCCCCCCGATTAATCCCCCCCGCCACTCCCACCCCGGAGGGCAAGCCCCCACTGCCCCAGTGTCTGTGTCCATTGGTCATGCTAATTAATATACATGCATACAAGTACTTCGATTGATCTCTAACCCTCCCCCTCCCATGCCTTCTCCCTGAGGTTGGACAGTCTGCTCAGTGCCACCTTGTCTCTGGAACCATTTTTGTTCATCAGTTTATGTTGTTCATTATATCCCACAAATGAGTGAGATCATGTGATATTTATCTTTCTCCAACTGGCTTATATTGCTTAGCATAATGCTCTCCAGGTCCATCCATACTGTTGAAAATGGTAAAAGTTCCTTCTTTTTAATAGCAGCATAGTATTCCATTGTGTAGATGTACCACAGGTTTTTTAATCCACTCATCTGCTGATGGGCACTTAGGCTGTTTCCAAATCTTAGCTATTGTAAATTGTGCTGCTATGAACATAGGGGTGCATATATCCTTTCTGATTGGTGTTTCTGTTTTCTTGGGATATATTCTTAGACGTGGGATCACTGGGTCAAATGGGAGTTCCATTTTGAGTTTTTTGAGGAAACTCCATACTGTTATCCACAGTGGCTGCACCAGTCTGCATTCCCACCAGCAGTGCACGAGGGTTCCTTTTTCTCCGCATCCTCGCCAGCACTTGTCATTTGTTGATTTGTTAATGACAGACATTCTGACAGGTGTGAGATGGTACCTTATTGTTGTTTTGATTTGCATCTCTCAGATGATTAGTGACTTTGAGCAATTTCTAGCTATCTTATATTTTTATTTGTGTTATGAACATTTAAAAATATTTTCACCATATTTTTGGTATATTGAAAAGTTGTATTTATATGTTGAGTGTTAAATTTATAACTAGCCAAGTTCTTGAGCTATTAGGAATTATAATTCCATCTCCAAAAAGTGTTCATTTTGCTTCATTTTCATATGTATTTAATCAGACTTTTCCTATAATATTAGTTTTCATATCATTGTGTGCACAATGAATGTTTTCTTAAATAGGTAAAAAGTTCTTAGTGGTTGGGAAGCTCTTAGCTTAGGTTGTATAATTTGTGTTTGTAGGAAAAAGTTATAGAAATAAAAATGTAAAATTTATTGCTTAGCATTAACATTAATCTCTGATTTATATTCTGTTAATACATAATATTCAGATATACAAAATTATGAAATTTAAAAGATTGAGAGACTTTTAAATATATTTAAGAATCAGGTAACATACCGGTTGATCTTTTAGCTTACTTTTTTTTTTTCCTTTCCAGACTATAATAGTAGAATATACATGATTACACAGAATTCTAGAATCCACTTTAACCAGAAAGTGGGGGTCAGGTGGGATGGGGAATTATGAAATGAAAACAATTTATTATGGTTGATTTATCTTAGACACTTTTAGTTCTTATTGAATTACTCAAAATATTCTTCCCTCAGGTGTCCACTTATTTCCTAAAATCTTCTAAAGGTATCTAGTATTAATATTCTTGCTCCTGAAATAATACAGGAACTCTTTTTTTTTTTTTCTAAATGTATTTTATTGATCTCTTATAGAGAGGAAGAGAGAGGGATAGAGAGCCAGAAACATCGATCAGCTGCCTCCTGCACACCCCCCACTGGGGATGTGCCCACAACCAAGGCACATACCCTTGACCAGAATCAAACCTGGGACCCTTGAGACTGCAGGCTGACGCTCCATCCACTGAGCCAACCCGGTTTTGGCTACAGGAACTCTTTATAGCAGTAGTTTTCAAGTGTAACATGCATGTGAATTACCTATGTAAGGGGGTTGGGAATTAGCATTTTAAACAGACACTCTAGGTCAAGCACATCAAACTCATACCCCACAGGCCACATGCCTAGTTTATTTGGCCCGTGTTAGCCTTTGAGTTTGACATGCTTGCTCCAGGTGATTGCAGATCCATGGGCTCACCTGAGAAACATTGAGTTAGAGTGAGACAATGGTTAGACACTATTTCAACTAGTACACTCATGTTTCAAATGGAGACAAGTATTTTTTCTAGTGAGGATATCAGAGTTTGGGGAACAGAGGGCATCGTGTAGCTGGAGTCAACTGCTTTCTATGTAACTCCAAAACGGGCTGTTGATGTTCACCATCTCTCTGGGACCAAGATTTAAGTTCTTGAATGTTCCTATACTTTCTTAGGTTTTTAGTAAAATGACAACATAAATATAGTCTAAAAGGAGCTGCAAATACACTATAGTTTTTCATTATTTATCCCATTTTCAGTGTTTAAGAAGCTTTCTTCCAGATAAGAGTAAGTTCAGCATTCTCTGTGAATAGCCACTAAATAATGGTTGTTGCTTGAAAACTCGTAAGTATAGCACATGTTTGGAAGGAAATTATTTGGTCATTTGGCCTAATGTAAAAACAGAAAAGGTGGCCTGAAGTTTGCCCAACAATTCAAACTATGATGTTCGGTTCCGTGTAACTAATGCTCTACCTTCTCTGTTGGTCCCTTTGCTTTTTGTCACTTCTGAGGATCAGAGCTGTGAAGCTTGAGGCCACTCAGGTTCCAATTTTGTGACAAATCCCCCGGGCTCACTGGAGTGGCAGTAAGTTCTCACAGTTTGATTTCCTTTCAACCACTGAAGTGTTAGAAAAGTCTCAACAAAGGCTCCCAGGGAAAACAGCAACTCTGACTATCCTCCATAGTAATGACTTACCTCTTTTGTTCCACTGATTCTTTTGTTGTTGAATAATTTTAATGCTTTTCTCCATAGAATATATGGTATGGTTTTCACAAATTGGCATAATCTTTAACCATGTTTTTTTTTTTTTTTTTTTTTTAATATTTTTTATTGAGGTATTATATGTGTACATATCTTACCATTACCCCCCCCCACCCCACACCCACCCATGCCCTCCCCCCCCAGAGTTTTGCGTCCATTGTTTATGCTTATATGCATGCATACAAGTCCTTCATTTAATTTCATAACTCCCCCACCTCTCCCTAACTTTCCCCCTGTAATTTGAAAGTCTGTTTGATGCTTTACTGTCTCTGTATCTATCTTTTTGTTCGTCACTTTATACTGATCTTTACTATCCCTAAATGAGTGGGATCATGTGGTATTTTTCTTTCATTGACTGGCTTATTTCACTTAGCATAATGTTCTCCAATTCCATCCAGGTTGCTGCAAATGATGAGAATTCCTTCTTTTTTATGGCAGCATAGTATTCCATTGTGTAGATGTACCACAGTTTTCTGATCCAGTCATCTGCTGACGGGCACCTAGGCTGTTTCCAAATCTTAGCTATGGTGAATTGTGCTGCTATGAACATAGGGGTGCATATATCCTTTCTGATTGGTGTTTCTAGTTTCTTCGGATATATTCCCAGGAGTGGGATTACTGGGTCAAATGGGAGTTCCCTTTTCAGTTTTTTGAGGAAGCTCCATACTGTTCTCCACAGTGGCTGCACCAGTCTGCATTCCCACCAGCAGTGCACGAGGGTTCCTTTTTCTCCGCATCCTCGCCAACACTTGTCGTTTGTTGATTTGTTGATGATAGCCATTCTGACAGGTGTGAGATGGTACCGCATTGTTGTTTTGATTTGCATCTCTCGGATAATTAGTGACGTTGAGCATGTTTTCATGTGTCTCTTGGCCTTCCTTCTGTCTTCTTTTGAAAAGCTTCTATTTAGGTCTGTTGCCCATTTCTTTATTGGATCATTTATCTTCCTTTTATTAAGTTGTATAAGCTGCATGTAGATGTTGGAGATCAAACCTTTATCAGTGATGCCATTTGCAAATATGTTCTCCCATGCAGTAGGCCTTCTTGTTGTTTTGTTAATGGTTTCTTTTGCTGTGAAAAAGCTTTTTATTTTGATGTAGTCCCATTTGTTAATTTTCTCTTTAGCTTCCATTGCCCTAGGGGCAGTGTCAGTGAAGAATTTCTTTTGGCATATGTCTGAGATTTTGCTACCTGTGGATTCCTCTAGTATTTTTATGGTTTCCCGTCTTATGTTTAAGTCCTGTATCCATTTTGAGTTTATTTTTGTGTATGGCGTAAGTTGGTGATCAAGCTTCATTTTTTTGCATGTATCTGTCCAATTTTCCCAACACCATTTATTGAAGAGACTGTCTTGACTCCATTGTATGTTCATGCCTCCTTTGTCAAATATTAATTGAGCATAGTGGTTTGGGTCAATATCTGGATTCTCTATTCTGTTCCACTGATCTATATGTCTGTTCTTGTGCCAGTACCAGGCTGTTTTGAGAACAGTGGCTTTGTAATACAGCTTGAAATCTGGTATTGAGATCCCTCCTACTTTATTCTTCTTTCGCAGGATTGCTGTGGCTATTCGGGGTCTTTTTTTATTCCAGATGAATTTTTGGAGAGTTCTTTCAAGGTCGGTGAAATATGCCATTGGTATTTTAATGGGGAGTGCATTGAATCTATAGATTGCTTTGGGTAGTATGGACATTTTAATGATGTTGATTCTACCAATCCATGAACATGGTATGTTCTTCCATCTGTTTACGTCTTCCTCTATCTCTTTTTTCAGTGTCCTGTAGTTTTCCGTGTATAGGTCTTTTACCTCCTTAGTTAAGTTTATTCCTAGGTATCTTAATTTTTTTGGTGCGATGGTAAATGGAATTGCCTTTTTAGTCTCTCTGTCTGTAAGTTCACTATTGGTGTATAGAAAGGCCATAGATTTCTTGGCGTTAATTTTGTATCCTGCTACATTGCCAAATTCATTTATTAAGTCTATTAGTTTTTTGACGGAGTCTTTCGGATTTTTTATGTACAATATCATGTCGTCTGCAAATAAAGACAGCTTTACTTGTTCTTTTCCAATTTGGATGCCTTTTATTTCTTCTTCTTGTCTAATTGCAATGGCTAATACTTCCAGTACTATGTCAAACAGGAGTGGTGAGAGTGGGCATCCCTGTCTTGTTCCTGTTCTTAGGGGAAATGTTTTTAGTTTTTGTCCATTGAGTATGATGTTTGCTGTGGGTTTATCATAAATAGCTTTTATTATGTTGAGGTATGAGCCTTCTATTCCCACCTTGTTGAGAGTTTTTATCAAGAAAGGGTGTTGGATTTTGTCAAATGCTTTTTCTGCATCAATTGATATGACTATGTGATTTTTATCTCTCAATTTGTTTATGTGATGTATCACGTTTATTGATTTGCGGATATTATACCATCCTTGCATTCCTGGGATAAATCCTACTTGGTCATGGTGTATGATCTTTCTGATGTACTGCTGGAGCCGATTTGCTAGAATTTTGTTGAGGATTTTGGCATCTATGTTCATGAGGGATATTGGCCTGTAATTCTCTTTCATTGTGTTGTCTTTATCTGGTTTTGGTATTAGGGTGATGCTGGCTTCATAGAAGGAGCTTGGAAGTGTTCCTTCCTCTTGAATTTTTTGAAATAGTCTGAGGAGGATAGGTTTTAGTTCTTCCTTGAATGTTTGGTAAAACTCTCCTGTGAAGCCATCAGGCCCCGGGCTTTTGTTTGCCGGAAGCTTCTTGATGACTGCTTCAATTTCGTCCATAGTTATTGGCCTATTGAGCTCTTTAGATTCTTCTTGATTGATTTTAGGAAGGTTATATTTTTCTAGGAATATGTCCATTTCCTCCAGGTTGTCCAGTTTGTTGGAATAGAGTTGTTCGTAGTATTTTGTAACAATCCTTTGTATCTCAGCGGGGTCTGTTGTTATTTCACCTCTTTCATTTCTGATTTTGTTTATTTGGGTCCTCTCTCTTTGCTTCTTGGTGAGCCTGGCTAGAGGTCCATCAATCTTGTTTATCCTTTCAAAGAACCAGCTCTTGGTTTTGTTGATCTTTCGTATTGTTTCTTTGGTCTCTATGTCATTTATCTCCGCTCTGATCTTTGTTATTTCCTTCCTTCTGGTTACAGTGGGCTTTTCTTGCTGCTCTTTTTCTAGCTCTTTGAGTTGTAGGGTTAAGTAATTTATTACCATTGATTCTTGTTTTTTGCAATAGGCTTGTAGAGCTATGAACTTCCCTCTCAAGACTGCTTTCGCTGTATCCCAAAGATTTTGGATTGTTGTGTTTTCATTGTCATTTGTTGCCATGATGTTTTTTATTTCTTCCTTGATCTCTCTGGTGACCCAGTCATGGTTTAATAGCATGCTGTTTAGTCTCCAAGTGTTTGATTTCTTTGGATTGTATTTATTGTAGTTGATTTCCAGTTTAATGCCACTGTGATCTGAGAAGACGCTTGATATAATTTCTATCTTCTTGAATTTGAAGAGACTTTGCCTGTGACCCAGCATATGGTCTATCTTTGAAAATGACCCATGTGCACTTGAGAAGAATGTATATTCTGTGGCTTTGGGGTGAAATGTTCTAAAGATGTCAATTAATTCCATCTGGTCTAGTGATTCATTTAGGATTGCTGTTTCTTTGCTGATTTTTTGTTTAGAGGATTTGTCCAGTGGTGATAGTGGGGTATTAAAGTCTCCTACTATGATTGTATTGCTATTAATCTCTCCCTTGAAATCTTCCAGGAGTTTTTTTATGTATTTGGGTGCTCCTATATTGGGAGCATATATGTTTACCAGAATTATTTCTTCTTGTTGGATTTCTCCCTTTAGTATTATGAAGTGGCCTTCTTTATCTCTTGTTATGGCATTTACTTTGAGGTCTATTTTGTCAGATATAAGTATTGCTACCCCAGCTTTTTTTTCATTTCCATTTGCCTGAAAGATATTTTTCCATCCCTTCACTTTCAATCTGTGTGAGTCTGTTGTTCTGAGGTGGGTCTCTTGTAGACAGCATATATATGGGTCGTGTTTTTTAATCCATTCAGCTACTCGATATCTTTTGATTGGAGCATTTAGTCCATTTACATTTAAAGATATTACTGAAAGGTATTTGTTTGTGGTCATATCTATTTTTGTGTCTATATTCCTTCTTACCTGTTTATTTCTTCTTTTTACAGTATTCCCTTTAGCAATTCTTGCATTGCTGGTTTGGTGGTAATAAACTCCTTAAGCCTTTTTTTATCTGCAAAGCTCCTGATTTCCCCTTCAATTTTGATTGATAGTCTTGCTGGATATAGTATTCTTGGATTCAGTCCTTTGCTTTGCAACACTTTGTATACCTCCGTCCATTCACTTCTAGCTTGTTGTGTTTCTGTTGAGTAATCATTTGACAATCTGATGGGTGTTCCTTTGTAGGTAACTCTCTGTCTCTCTCTTGCCGCCTTTAAGATTCTCTCTTTATCATTTATATTTGCCATTGAAATTATGACATGTCTTGGTGTGTGTCTTTTGGGGTTGATCCTGCTTGGGACTCTCTGTACTTGCGTAACTTTTATCTTTCCCATATCCGGGAAGTTTTCTGTCATTATTTCTTCAAATAGATTTTCTAATCCCTGCTGCTCTTCTTGTCCTTCTGGCAGCCCTATTATACGCATGTTACTTCGTTTCATGTTGTCCCGAAGCTCCCTTAGGCTTTCCTCCTGCTTTTTAATTTTTTTCTCCAATTGCTGTTGAGATTGAGCTTGTTTCTGTACCTGATCTTCTAACTCACTAATTCGGTCCTCTGCTTCTTGTAGTCTACTGTTGAAACTTTCCATGGTGTTTTTGATTGTAGCTATATCACTTTTCATTTCTTCCTGATTCTTGCATAAGTTGTTGATTTTCTCATCCATCCGATGTATAAATTCCACGACCATTACTCTAAACTCCTTTTCGGTCATGTTGCAAGCTTCAGTTTCACTGATTTCCTTTCTTGGCGACTCCACATTTTCTTTCCTCTGTGAGTTATTTCGTTTCCCCATTCTGGCTATCACCAGAAAGCTCAAGCTTCCGTTTGCGTGGACCTGGGCCGTGTGCTGTGGGGACTTCACTCCACCCGAGTTTCACTGAAGTGCTCTGACACTAGGACGTGTGGCTGCCTTTGGTTGGTGGGAACCAGACTTGCCCAGGGTCAGTGTCCCCAGTGTTCCGTGTGGTCTCGTGTGCACACTTAGATTCAGGGACCCTGTCTGCACCACACTGTTGGTATGTGCCGAAAATGAGATCCTTAGCAAGTGCCAGGAGTCAGAGTTTCCCTTTGTCTGCACCAGGACTAGAGTGTCAGAGTCTCTGTTGCCTTGTGCGGTTTCTCGTTGAGACTCAGGGTCCCTATGTGTGCATGCACCAACAATTGGGGTCACTGGCTCTTAGTGTGAATGCGCTGTGAGTCAGGGATCCCAGGCAGCTGTGTCCGGCGTGCCAAATTCCCTGAAGTGGAGCTGCGACCTGTGTGTGCTCTCTCTACTGAGCCAAACCGGCTAGGGCGCACACTCTTGATTTCCTGAAGGTGAGCTGGCTCCGTGCACTCTCCCGGAGTCCCGGAAGGGGGGCGGAGTCTGTCCTGCGCGCCAAATTCCCCCAAGGGAAAGCCCCTCTGTGCAAGCACTAAGATTCCCTGAAGGGAGAGCTGTGACCCGCAAGCCAAATTCCCCCAAATTCTCCGAAGGGGTGCCCTCTGTGCGCACTGACAGATTTCCCCAACAGGGAGCTGATTCTCTCCTGTGCGCTCTCGCGCGCGCGCCAAATTCCCTGAGGGGGAGCGAGTCCCTGCGCAAAGCTCTGCGGCTTGGGAGAGAGGCGGATCTATCAGTTAAAATGGTGCTGTCTGCGCGCCTGCAGGGAGGGGGTAGGCTCTTTGACTCACGGAATTCTGCCGGGACGTCTGGATTCTTGTTGTTTGTTGGTCTGAAGCTGTGACAGCAGTTCTCTGTCCCCAGTGGCTGCAGGGTCCTGGTTTGTGTCAGAAGCCAGGATCCGAGTCTCAGGCAGCTCTGTTTCTCAAGATGGCGTGGTCTCCGCGTCCGCAACAGCCGCGGAGATGTGTCCGCTTTGTGCGCGGGGCTCCGCTGTCTAGGACTGCCCGGTTAGGCAGCCCCTTGGAAGACGTGCAGAATCTAACTGACCCTACCTCACGCACACACCACACACGTCTACACTCTCCTCTATGGGTTCCTCACTCACACTCTCTCTCTCCCTACCTTCCTGCCGGTCGCCATCTTTTTCTCCTCTGAGAGCCCTTTAACCATGTTTTGAGTGTAGCCACTATGTCTCACTTTCATCCTCACTCTATTCCCATCATTTGCCATACAACAGTTGATTTTATTTTTAAAAATTTCTTTAGCCTTTTAAGCTGTTATTTTCACTTTAAATATATGCTGTTTTTATGTTATAAAGTTAGATCCTCTTTTAATAGTATAGATATCTATGAACACCTCGTGTTCACTAAAACATTATTTTGTGATATTTGGCATCAGTTCAATAACAGAAATTAATTTTAAGGGGAAAATGTAGTATAGTTTATGCCATGAATTTAGTCAAGAAAGAAGACTAACGTTTTTGTTGAAGAAGGGATATTATGAGGAGGAAATAATGGCTTTTGATTCTGACAGAAGTACCCATACCAAACTGACTCTGCTTTTTGTACCTATATCCAGAAACTAACTGACTCACCTTGAAAGTCAAGATGAAATAAAACAACACATGATCCACATGACTAGCAGTTTTGTTCTGACTTTCCAGCATTCTGAAACTCTCTTTTAAATTAATTCACCAAACACTAAATGAACCCAGCACTTGCTGAAAAACAAAAATAAAAACAAAAACACAACAGAAACGATTGCTCTACAGCTTTGCTAAGATATTAAAAAATCAGTTTTAAATGACCTACATTAAAAGAAAAATATTTTTAAGTGCTACTATTCAAATACGTTCATAAATATTTATAGATATTTTTTCTAATAACCAAATTATTTAAGAGTATTTAGAAATAAAAATATTGCTGTTTATCACACACTAGAGGCCCGGTGCATGAAATTTGTGCACTCAGGGGTGGGGAATCCCTCAGCCCAGCCTGTGCTCTCTCGCAGTCCGGGAGCCCTCTGGGGATGTAGGACTCATGGCTTAGGCCTGCTCCCCATGGGAAGCGGGCCTAAGCTGTCAGTAGGACATCCTTAGGGCTGCTGCGGAGTTGGGAGAGGCTCCCACCACTGCGGCTATGCTTATCAGCTGTGAGCCGGGCTTCTGGCTGAGTGGCGCTCCCCCTGTGGGAGTGCACTGACCACGATGGGGCAGCTCCTGCATTGAGCGGGATCGGGCCCAAACCGGCTCTCTGACATTCCCCAGATTGTGAGAGGGCGCAGGCCATGCCGAGGGACCCCACCGGGGCACGATCAGGGTTGGGGAGCGATGCGGGAAGTTGGCCAGCCAGGGAGGAACTGCAGGAGGGCTTCAGGGCCTGTCTGGCCCATCTCGCTAAGTCCCAATCGGCTGGACCCCAGAAGCAAGCTAACCTACTAGTCGGAGTGTCTGGCCCCTGGTGGTTAGTGCATGTCATAGCGGTTGAGCGGCCTTAGCATATCATTAGCATATTACGCTTTGATTGGTTGACTGGCCGACTGGACACTCAGCATATAAGGCTTTTATTATATAGGATTTTCTGTTTGCTCCAGTTAGTGGCTCCCATTCTTTGTCAGATAATGCATGGAACACATAGATGTTCTGTAATATTTTTTTAATAACTCTGAATGTTTTATCACTAATGACCCATCTCATAATTTGGGCACCTTTTGCTATATGCAAGCCAAATGGGGATGATTCTATACTTGTGTCCAGGAGAGTTGATTTCTAGGTATGGTTTAATTATGCATCCCATTGATATTATAAGGTATCTACTGGTTATTATCTCTTTGTGACCCCATCTCACCCAGATCCATGTTCTGTTCTTTTCTGCCTTGTTCTATGCCCTAGAAGGCTGATCTTGACCTCTATGAATTGCATTTACCTAGGTTTCTTTAATAGCTGCTTTTGTTTAAATCCCATAGATGCCAGTCAATGGCAGGAGAATGGGGGTTAGTAGGAGAGCTTGGGTTATTACCCATCTCCCTATTTTTTCCCTCCATGGGTCATGGTTTCCAGCAGTGACTGCATCCTTCCATGACCATCACCCTTGCTGTGTGTTCCCTTGTTCATGCCCCAGCTCTAATGTATTCCAGTAACACTGGTAGCTTTGTTTTTCTTGTCCCAGGCCAAGAATATCTTCCTTCAGCTGGTATTCTCTGGGTGATGCAATATTCCTTATTAGTTCCCTTCACCCTGCTCACATCTCTGTTAATTATCTTTTATTAAAATCCCCCGAGTTGCACTCTGATTCTTGCATGATTGGGACACAGTAAGATACACCACACAACGTATTTGATAGTCAAAATTCCATTCTTGGATATAGAAATAAGATAGGAAAGCTAAAGCCGATATTTAAGACATGATATGCTTGGAAAGTATTTACATTCAAAATAGCTTGACTATTGCTCCTTCTGCTTCTCTGCTTTCTCTGTTACTGCAACCAGCTCCTCAGCGACTAGCCTTACCTCCCACCCCAATGCCACTGTGCCTACTGTGCTAATAGCTACTGCCTTCACCTTCACTCCTACTGCCCAGACCCATCACTTACATTGATCAGAGCCATTTCAGGTGGGATGAGGGAAGATGAGGCTTTTATAGGAACACTAGAGGCCCGGTGCACGAAATTCGTGCACGGAGGGGGGTTGTCCCTCAGCCTAGCCTGTACCCTCTCCAATCTGGGACCCCTCAAGGGATATCTGACTGCCCTCAGGGATGTCTGATGGGCAGTCGGACATCCCTCTCACAATCCAGGACTGCTGGCTCCCAACTGCTTGCCTGCCTGCCTTCCTGATTGCCCCTAACCGCTTCTGCCTGCCAGCCTGATCACCCCCTAACCACTCTGCTGTCAGCCTGTTTGCCCCCAACTTCCTTCCTCTGCCGGCCTGGTCACCCCAACTGCCCTCTCCTGCAGGGTTGACCACCTCCAACTGCCCTCCCTTGCAGGCCTGGTCCTTCTCAACTGCCCTCCCTTGCAGGCCAGGTGCCTCCCAACTGCCCTCTCCTGCTGGCCATCTTGTGGTGGCCATCTTGTTTCCACATGGGGGCAGGATCTTTGACCACATGGGGGCAGCTATATTGTGTGTTGCAGTGATGATCAATCTGCATAGTACCCTTTTATTAGATAGGATAGAGGCCTGGTACAGGGGTGGGGGCCAGCTGGTTTGCCCTGAAGGGTGTCCCTGATCAGGGTGGGGTTCCCTTGGGGCGGGGGCGGCCTGAGCAAGGGGCCTGTGGTGGTTTGCAGGCGGGCCACGCCCCCTGGCAATGCAAGCAGAGGCCCTGGTATCTGGAATTTATTTTCCTTCTACAACTGAAACTTTGTAGCCTGGAGCAGAGCCAAGCCTGGGGCTCTCTCTGAGGCCCGAAGCCATTTGTGTTGGGGTTATAATGGAAACTTTGTTGCCTTAAGCGGGTGGGCCCGGCCAGGGTGTGCGGAAAGCTTTGCTTCCCCTGTTGCCGCCGGCAACCCTGGCCTGCCCTCTCAAGCTCCATTCTGCTGCCATTTGTTTGAATTTGTTTACCTTCTGTAATTGAAACTTTGTAGCTTGAGTGGAGGCTTAGGCCTGGCAAGGGAAGGTGGAAAGCTTGGCTTCCTCTGTTACCTAGGAAACCTTGCTCTCTGTGGCTGTAGCCATCTTGGTTTGGGTTAATTTGCATACTCGCTCTGATTGGGTGGTGGGCGTGGCTTGTGGGTGTGTCGGAGGTATGGTCAATTTGCATATTTGTCTATTATTAGATTAGATCAGTAAAAGACAGTTAAAGCTGAAATAAAACATGCATTGGAAGGTATCCAGCATTCCTCCTACTACAGAACTTTGATAGATATGATGCTTCTAATCCCAGTTGTGCTCCTTGGTACTTAGTTTGTAGCTGGCTTTCCCTGCTCTGACCTGACTCCTTATTTAGCTTTTTTGGACTCTCCTCTCATTTGGTCATGATGTCTTTAAATAGCAACCCCCCAGGCTATAACATGCCAAGTATCATGCAGGAGCTACCACCTTCGGCTCCTCCAGTGCTGTTCCTGCCACCATCACTGTTGGCTTGGCCTCTGCTAATGCCTGTAATTGGATCGCCACCACCCACTCCCCTTCACACCCCGCTCCACACACACTTGGACAGCCCTTTCACTGCTTCTTGGCCGTCCATCTGTGCCTTCTTCTCCTCCTCTTCCTCCTCCTCCTCGACTCTGTTTCCAAACTAAAACCCTATTCATTTGTCAATAGAGAAAATCTTATATTTTGGATGAGTACATATTCTTTGCAATAAAGTTTCTATAGCAGAAATCCAATTCCCTGGTTAAGATAACAATAGAGTTTAAATAAGATATAAACTGAGTCTTATATTGCCTTTTTTATTAAAACTATATAAAGAAAAAATGGCAGAAATTAAGGAGAAAAAAGTTAAGTAGACCTGCCAACATTTTTCAGAAATATTTCCTTAAATTCTGGGCTATACCACAGGTGCTAGGATCACAGATCTATGATGCAGTCTTTCCTAAAACTGTATTATATGAAGCTCTTATTTTTTAAATTAACATACTCCTGATATCTGTTAATAAGTAGGCATCATTGAGAAAAGCTTTTACTTGTATTTATTGTTTTATTTTCAAACTAGAGGCCCGGTGCATGAAATTCGTGCACGGGGGGGGGGGTCCCTTCAGCCTAGCCTGGACACTCTCCAATCCGGGACCCCTCAGGGGATGTCCAAAACAGGCAATTGGACATCCCTCTCACAATCCAGGACCACTGGCTCCTAACTGCTCACCTGCCTGCCTGCCTGATTGCCCCTAACTGCCCCCTGCTGCCAGCCTGATCACCCCTAACCGCCTCTGCCTGCCAGCCTGATCGCCCCTAACTGCCCCCCGTGCTGGCCTGGTCACCCCCAACTGCCCCCTTCTGCCACCCTGGTCACCCCTAACTTCCCTCCCCCCTTGCTGGCCTGGTCGTACCTTAGTGCCCCTCCCTCCCCGCCAGCCTGGTCACCCCCAACTGCCCCCCTCTGCCGGTCTGGTCACACCTCACTGGCCCCATCTGCCGGCCTGGTCACCCCTCATTGCCCCTCCCCCCCACACCAGCCTGGTCACCCCACACAGCCTGCTCGTCCCTTGCTAATCCCCCTGCCGGCCTTGTCGCCCCACACAGCCTGCTGTTCAGTTGTTACTATGAGGGCGTCATGACCACTTTGCATATTACCCTTTTATTAGTATAGATTTTAAGATTATAATATTTAAGAAAGTCATGGACAAACTATAGAAGATTTAGAGAGCATTAAAAATGACTCAACAGTTTTAAAATAAGACCTCTGAAGAAAGCTTAAAAGGAATTAGAATTATTCAGTGGAGAGAAAAAAATGAAGGTGCTTTGTCTTCCAGATTGGGGGGCAGTTAATGGATCTTGAATGTTTCTTTTTCTTCCTTGAATGTAAGAAGCGGGATCAGTTGTACATGTTAGTAAGGAATGTAAAAAACTGAATATTTTTAGAATTCTCTTTTCTGAAGTTCTTAAAAAATAGACTTGGAAAAATTTTTCAGCATTTACAAATCATATTCAGTAGAAACAGAGATATTGTTTTTCTAAAATTTCCTTGGTCAAAGATGCTTGGGAAAATGTTGCATATTATGTTCCCTTCTTAGGTACTAGCAATATACATTAGCATGTTGCAGGCTCTAAGAATTGGACAGAAAAGAACTTGCTGAAGTAGGTTTAATGCTTAGCCAACAAAGCTTATTTGCACAAGGGGAGAATTATTTCTCTCATAGCACACATCACATTCTTTAGTTTCCTCTTGACAACTGTTTAGGAAACACTGGTTTAAAGCCTGGAGAATGAATTCCTACACCTGTTGAGGTTCACTGCTGACTTCTAAGATTACATTAAGAAATAGTTGTGAATTTGTGGAATTTAATCCAAAGGATGAATGGGAGTTAAATAAGAAATATGTAGAAAACTATACAAAGGAGTTACCTTGAAATTGAGTAAAATGCTTTATGCTTCTATCTGCATGAACTTTGTGTACCAGGATGGAGAACACAAGGGGAAAATATGTTAGGTTCACATATTAGGGAAGACGAAGTTTATTTTATGCTGTTAAGAGCACCTCCAAAATAATGTGTATGAAGTGCTAAATCTATTAACCCCCAGGCCATGATGTAAATGTCTGGATATCTTTTGCATTACATATTCTAATTTCAGTATTTTGTGTTTTGTTGTTGTTGTTAATCTCACCTGAAGATATTTTTTTTCCATTGGTTTTTAGGGAGAGTAGAAGAGAAAAGGAAAGACAGAAAGGAATATCAATGTGAGAGAAACACATCAATTGGTTGCCTCCTGCATGAGCCCTGACCAGGGCCCAGGCTGGGGAGGAGCCTGCAACCAAAGTACATGCCCTTGACCAAAATCGAACCCAGGATCCTTCAGTCTACAGGCCGATGCTCTATCCAGTGAGCCAAACTGGCTAGGGCTAATTTCAGTATTTTGAAATAAACCTCAAGAAGTATTTATTATAAAAAGTTGAGGTGCATATAAGCCCTTTTAACTTCAAAACCATGACACTTGCATTCAAATTATGTAAAAATATGTGAAAACAGCAATTAAATTTAGAGGAATGAACGTGTCCTGGTAGGTTGGAAAATGCCAACAATATTTGGGAGCTTAATTCTGTTACCCAATTTCCTCCACGCAATGACTTATGTTGAATATATTATCAATTTACTCTTGATTTTAAAATCATTAAATATTGAAAATTGTAATGCTATAAAGAACTAGAAAGGATTTTGAATGAATGAATGAATGAGTGAATGAAGAGTATTGAGTTGTATTTAAAATGTGTTGAATGGTTATTATTTCCCTTTGAAATACTAATCCTATTTCCCATCTAATTCTTTCTAATTATTTTCATTCTAGGGTTAATTTGGTTTAGTCCCTCTTTTGAAAAAAAAAAAAAAAAAGAAGAAGATAATATTTCTCTTGTATTCAATGAAGATACTGTATAATATTCAAAGTATCTAATATATTCCCCAAAGAAGGAGAGACTAATTTTTGTAACTTTACTTTGTTACCACATAAATGACTGTACAGATATCTTTGTTAAAGGGTTTATATTTTACTTGTTTTCTTATATTTTCAGTAATTAATGAATCTTAACATTAGACTAGAAACAACTATAAAATATTATTTTCATGACTATATTAAAACTTTAAAAAAGTACAAACAGTATGGAGTTTCCTCAAAAAATTAAATATGGAACTGCCATTTGACCCAGTGATTGCACTTCTGGGAATCCTACCTAATAAAAGATTAATATGCAAATAGACCATACCTTTGCTACACCCACCAGCCACGCCCACCAGCCAATCATAGTGAGTATGCAAATAAACCCAACCAAGATGGCTACAGCCACAGAGAGCAAGGTTTCCCAGGCAACAGAGGAAGCCAAGCTTTCCGCCTGCCCTTGTTGGCCTAAGCCTCCACTCAAGGCTACAAAGTTTCAATTATAGAAGGTAAACAAATCCAAACAGAAATGGCAGCAGCCACAGAGCTGGAGAGAGCAGGCCAGGGTTTCCCCCGGCAACGGAGGAAGCCAAGCTTTCCACCTGCCCTGGCTGGCCTAGGCCTCCACTCCAGGCTACAAAGTTTCAATTATAGAAGGTGAATTAACCCCAACAGAAATGGCTGCCGGCCATGGAGTGAGCAGGAGGCTTGGCTCTGCTCCAGGCTACAAAGTTTTAATTGTAGAAGGTAAATAAATTCCAGATATCAGGGCCTCCACTTGGGTAGCCAGGGGGCGTGGCTGGCCTGCAAACCACCACAGGCCCCTCACTCAGGCCACCGCATGCCCCAAGGGAACCTCCATCCTGATCCGGGACACCCTTCAGGGCAAACCAGCTGGCCCCCACCCCTGCACCAGGCCTCTATACTATCTAATAAAAGAGTAATATGCAGATTGACCATCACTCCAACACACAATATGGGTGCCCCCATGTGGACACAAGATGGCCACCACAAGATGGCCAGCAGGGGAGGGCAGTTGGGAGGCACCAGGCCTGCAAGGGAGGGCAGTTGAGAGGGACCAGGCCTGCAAGGGAGGGAAGTTGGAGGCGATCAACCCTGCAGGTGAGGGCAGTTAGGGGTGGCCAGGCCGGCAGAGGCGGGAAGTTGGGGGCAAACAGGCTGGCAGGGGAGCAGTTAGGCATCAATCAGGCTGGCAGGAGAGTGGTTAGGGGGTGATCAGGCTGGCAGGCAGAAGCGGTTAGGGGCAATCAGGAAGGCAGGCAGGCAGAGCAGTTGGGAGCCAGCAGTACTGGATTGTGAGAGGGATGTCCTAGCTATGATCTGGAAACAGCCCAAATGCCCATCAGTAGATGAGTGGATAAAAAGTTGTGGTATGTTTACACCATGGAATATTATGCATGAGTTAAAAAGAATGATCCTTACCCTTTGAGACAGCATGGAGGGACATGAAGAGTAATATGCTAAGCAAAATAAACCAGTTAGAGAAAGGCAAGTATCATATGATCTCACTCGTATGTGTATTCTAAAGAACAAAATAAACTGATGAACAAAATAGATCCAGAAACATAGATGCATGGAACAGGCTGCCAAATCTCAGAGGGAAGGCGGCGGTGGGTGGGTGAGTGGGAAGAGATTAACCAAAGAACCTGTATGCATATATGCATAAGCCATGGACATAGACCCTAGAGTGGTGAAGGCCTGGGATGGGGGGACGGGTGCATGATGGAGGAGATCAATAGGGGAAAAACGGGACCATCTGTAATACTTTCAACAATAAAGATTTAATAAAAAAGAACCTGAAAAAAATTAAATTCTTTTTTTAAAGGATTTTTAAAAATATATATTTTATCGATTTTTTTACAGAGAGGTAGAGAGAGGGATAGAGAGTTAGAAACATCGATCAGAGAGAAACATCGATCAGCTGCCTCTCGCACACCCCCCACTGGGGATGTGCCCGCAACCAAGGTACATGCCCTTGACCAGAATCGAACCTGGGACCCTTGGGTCCGCAGGCCGACGCTCTATCCACTGAGCCAAACGGTTTTGGCTAAATTCTTTTTGAAAGGTGCTTAACTCATTCTATTAAAGTTTTGCAAGATTTCATGATAAACACTGGGAGACAATATTTCCTATGGTTTCTGAATTAAAAGATATTAATAAACTGTTTACTATTAATAGTAGTTAGGTATAAATCTTTTAAAACTTACACTTTGCCTGATTAATATAGTATGACTTTGTCTAACTACTATATATATATATTTTCCTTAACTATTAACAAAATATAATACAACTTTATTAATCTATATAACCACTGTAGAAGGAATGGCAGAGAGGTTTGAAGCCAATTGGTGTAATAAAGCATTTGTACTACTACTAATCTTTCTCAGGGAGGCAATTAGCTGTATATTTTAAAGTGGAAACACAAGACTTAAAATTGAATGCCAAATTTTTATTTTTTCCTTTGATAACATATATATTCATAAAAGGATAACTTAAAGACTTTGTGACTAAATTATTATTATTATTATTATTTTTGGAAATGTACTTTACTCCTGATACTGTTTTACACAATGTCATCAATTATTTTTATGTTGACTTGAGATCATCTAAAAAAATTGTTTCCTAAATATGAAAACATTTAATGAGAAGGAAGAAACGGGTAAACAACATATAGTTGTATTTGCATTATGGATAAGATTTGGCCGCAGATCTCTATAGATCACATGGTTGTCTATGTAGAACCACTATATATTTGCTGGCCCACAGCAGGTCTGTTAAATTTCCTTTCAGCCCTCATATTTGGATATTTAATTCCCAACTTCCAGTAATACTACTTTTCTGGCAACTTATGAATTTTCATCCCTTTAGGAGGAAAAAAGTGTAAATAATACTGTGAAGCTGGAATTTTTTTCTAGAGAATGATTTCATTGTATTTTCTCAGTAGAAAGACTATTATGCAAGTTAAACCCATAAACATTAAGTACTGAATATTGTAATGCTATAAAGAACTAGAAGGGATCAAGTTCTTTCAAGGTAATGCAATTTTGAAATAGATCATTTATATCCACTTACAGTTATTTATTGACAGCAACCCACTCTGTAAATCATCACTTACTTAACTGATCAGTGAACACACTTTTTTTTTTTGGGGGGGGTGTTAATAAGCTATATATGATTATATTGACACTATGGAATTATTTACTCATAATTTATGTTCCACTCTATTTTTGGTGATATCTAGATATAATTTTAGCATGAAAAAATCTGCAAAAAATACAGTTTAAAAGTATAGCACAGCACAACCAGTGTGGCTGAGTGGTTGAGCATTGACCCATGAACTAGGAGGTCAGGGTTCAATTACTGGTCAGGGCACAAGCCTGGGTTGTAGGCTCAGTGGGGGCTGGGAGGCTGGAGGCGGGTGTGCAGGAGGCAGCTGATCAATGATTCTTTCTCATCATTGATATTTCTATCCCTCTCTCCTTCTCCCTTCCTCTCTGTAATAAATAAAAACATTTTTTTAAAAAGTATAGCACATACTGAGCACTTTTTAAAAATTTTGGCAATGTTACTAAGTAAATTCTAAGGTTATGGAAATTCAGAATTATAGCCTTGTTCATAAAACTCTGATTTCCAACATCTTTTCCAAAAGTTCAATGTCTGCTTTTTTAAGGTTATAATAAAATCTATTTCATATTTGATACTATGCTGTATGCCTAGATAAAGTGATTGATGTATCTCTGTGGCTACCTGTCTGTGTAGCAGGAGAGCAGGTAATGCTGCTCATCATAATGGATAGGCTCTAATATCCATAAAGTAGAAGATAAAACTTAGGCTTCTGCCTGGATTAAATGAGCCACTCCTGTAATTTCATGCAAGTTTGGTATACATTTATTCCACATTTACTTCTGCCATTCTCTTCTTTCAAGTTGACAAGGTAACTTTTGCATAGTTGATTGATTACCTAGGTATTGCCACTGTTACTTTTAAGTACAAATGTGTAGAATTTGGCCTTTAAAAACTGCCTGCCCTGATTCTTATCATTTTGTAAAAGTAAAATCAACAGCCCAAAATATCTATTTTATATTTTACTTTATTCCATTTGGCTGCCTTGAAGAAAATGGGTAATAATCAAAAAGGTTAAAATTTGATAATGTTTTTATCATATTAATTTCTATACTTCCTGGTTTCAGAGGCTAGATGGTCACAACTATGCACTGCAGGATAATCCTGAATAATTAATCCATTTCTCATGTGTATACATATATACAGGGTGTCCCCAAAAATGTATGTACACTTTAATAATAGCTGATAGCTCAATTTTGAAAATGTGTTTTAATAAACACCGCCTTTATAATTATTCAAAGTGTGTGTATACACTTTTTGCACACCCTACATTATATTTTATGGCTCTTTAAAATTATAAAAATATTTTCTTTGTTGTTTTGCTCTGCTCCAGAAAATAACACTATAAAGAAACACATAACAAACCAACTCATGTGAAGGACTATCATGTTTTCCTGTCTATCAGTGCTTTTCTTTAGCTGATATTATGATAGAATGATCTATTCCATCGGTATGACATTCCCAGGTTAATTAAGGCTTAATTCCCAGTCTCAAAACAACTCTTCAAGGAAGGCATACATGTTTCATCTAACAGAAGCAAAACCTGAGACATGGAGAGATTAGGTAATTGGCCAATGAACACACAGCTAGTAAATGGCTGAACTGACACCAATTGTGAGCTTGTTGCCCTTCCCATGTGGTGAGCTCAGTTGTTGCCCTCCACACCAATACACTAAAGCTTTTAGTACCTGCTGAGGTATGTTGGACAGTTTTCTTCCACACTAAATGGCTTCAGGTTGCTAAACCTTTGGAGCCATTGTCCTTTTTATAGATCAACGGCCTTCTTCCCCATTCTCGGTTGACTCCACTAGGGTTTATTTTCTTTGTGCTTGCACCAGCACAGCTGAGCACTGTTGGAGGAAATCAGAAAACAGGAAAGTTTGGGAACACTTTAAATTCCCACTGACCAACTACAGCTGAGCCCTCAGCATAGCCTAGCAATTGTATTTGCCTTCTCTGGTCTCCTTTTGTGTAATGCGGATTTCAGAACTTCTCTATCTTCAGCAGACATTTGATTACCCACCTGGCCCCTGACTGTGAGCTGATGACTCCTCATTCTGCTTTTCAGAGAAAAGAAAACCTATCAGAAATTCTGTCAACTTTCTTGGCAGTATTCATTGTACTTATTGCTGCATTAAAATGCAAGTCAATTGTGTTAAGTCCTTAAAATATGTAAATTTTATTCTGCACATTGTATGTATAGATATGGACAAGGCAAACTTGTTTCCTGGCCTCATGGAGTTATCATTCTGTGGTAGAGACCGACAGTAAAGTTTTATAAAACTTGATATAAATGATAATTAAAAAATAAGTTCCTTCCTGGAAAAAAGCAGGTGGTGTGAAATAGTGACTGGGGTGGGAGAAGGCAGTGTTTACAAGGGTGGCAAGGAAAGATGCTCTTTGAGAAGCCATATGGCACAGACTGAGATCCAGCTACACCACTTATTGGCCGGGTAACCTTGAGCAAGGTGCTTAAATTCTCTGTTTCTGAGTTTCCTCATTTGTAAAGTCAGAGCCTTACCAGGAGTTTTCTAATAGGGTCAATGTGAAGATTAAATATCCTATCTAATAATAGACAAACATGCAAATTGACCGCACCTTCGCTACACCCAAGCCACGCCCACCAACCAATCAGGATGAGTATGCAAATTACCCCAACAAAGATGGCGGCTAATTTGCATATCAAGACAGCGTCAAAAGAAGCCAAGAGCTGCAGAAGGGAGTAAAGCTTCAAAGAAGCAAGCAAGCCGGGGGGTGGGGGGGGGGAGGAGAAGGGAGGAGCGAAGTCAGGGCTGGGGGCGAAGGGAAAAGCAGGCGGGCTGGCGGAGAAGGCGGGGCAGGCGACAAGGGCGGAGTGGAGGCGGGGCCGGGGGAGAAGGGAAAAGCAGGCGGGCTGGTAGAGAAGGCGGGGCGGGCGACAAGGGAGGAGCGGAGGCGGGGTAGAGTGCAGCAGGAAATCCTATTGCAGGATTTTTCCTGCAACGGGAACGCTAGTATGTAATGTTTTAGAATAGTGCCTGGATTATAGGAAATGTTCAGTGTAACTATTGAATCTATCAAAGATCAATTGTCATACTTAAAAGAGTTCATCTGAAGAGAGTTTAAGTAAGGGGCCATTTACAGAGCTGTAGGCTTAGCTAAGGAAACCAGCGAGAGATCGAAAACCACCCAGGTAATAACAACACTGGGAAGACAAAACTACCTTTAAGCCTAAAAGGACAAAGAGAATGAATGGTGTTATTTACCAGAACTAGGTGGGAGGGAGCAGTAGCCAAGAGCTGGGGTCATAGAGAAACTTGGCCACTGTCGATTCACCATTCAGTCTTCTAGTTCTGCTTATTATCAGGCCACAGCCAGAATTCAGGGATAAGGGAGTTTAGGGCAGGGCAGTCAGTGGAGGTCATCCTTCCTAGGCACAGAGCAAGAAAGCAAAGGTGGAAAATAAAT
The DNA here is from genome assembly GCF_027574615.1 of Eptesicus fuscus. Classification (NCBI taxonomy): domain Eukaryota; kingdom Metazoa; phylum Chordata; class Mammalia; order Chiroptera; family Vespertilionidae; genus Eptesicus; species Eptesicus fuscus. The sequence continues at coordinate 33,577,279 of NC_072475.1, forward strand.
TGAGGAAGACAGTAGGCAATCAGCTATCATCATTATCACCACCACCATCATCCTTGTCATTATTATTGATATTTGAGTTGAGAAATCAGCCATTCAGGGATCAGGGGAATAGTACTAGGAAGAGAAGAACAAGTGTCAGTGCCCTGAAGCAGGGCTGCTGCGTGTGATTGTGCAGATTTTGTAGTACACAATTCTAGGGGCTAGTATTCATGGAGGCTCTGTTCCCAAAGCAGATGGATGAGAGTGGTCTGAATAAAATAAATAAAGAACATCGAGGGAGAGGTGCAACTGGAGAGATAGGCAGGCAGGGCCAGGACCTCAAGGTTCTTATAGGTCAGTGGTCGGCAAACTGCGGCTCGCGAGCCACATGCGGCTCATGAGCCGAGGTTTGCCGCTCTGTTGACTAATGAGTTTGCCGACCACTGGGATAGGGGCTTAATCACAAGGAACAACAACAGCCTGTAATTATTGGAATCGAGAGTCTATAGGTCAAGCTAAGGAGTTTGAATTGTATTTTACACAATAGAAAGGCCCTTGAGGCTTTAAATGAGACAGAGTCTTGATCAGATCTCTATTTATAAAAGACAACTTTGGGTGCTACCTGGAGATTGAAAACTAGTCTCAGAGCTGATGGTGGCTGAGTCTAGAGTGGAGGCAATGGAGACAGAAGTGAACTGAATCTGGATATATGGGAAGTATAGCCAATAATGCTTTTTGATTGGTTCAATATGAGGGTAGTAAGGGATGATGTAAAAAGAGGAATCAAGGATGATTCTAGGTCTTTGGTGTAAGCAACTAATGGGTTGAGATTGGCATTTACCAAGAGTTAAAGCCTAAAAATAGAAGAAATAAAGTATTTTGCATGTGTGTTGGGGGTGGAGGGCAGTGGGTGGCAAGTAGTAATTGCATAATCAAGAATTCTGACATATGAGGCAAACCAGTAGACATATTAAGGACATACTCTAGCAGTCAGTGGTGAATTATGGCTTAAAATAAACATTTAGGAGTCATCAGCATATTGATGGTATTTAGAGCTATGGAAAGTATATCTAAAGAAGAGGATTGAGGACTGAGCTCCTGGGTCATTCTCAATATTGAGAGATCCAACAAGGGCATATATAGTGTTACAGAAGACCGGAGAAGAACCAAGCAACGCTTAGAGAGATGGAGTTACACTTTATTATTACGCGCGAGAGAAACTGTATTTCAAATTCCGGCCCCAACATAGAGGAACTTTCCCTATTTATATGTTTTTACCTTCTTTGTCTCCCAAATATGGGGTGTTTCCAGCCCCCTTTGCAAGTTCTTAAAGAGCCCTATGTGCTGGGGCTTTGAGACCTCAACCAAAGGCTTGGCCTGGCGCCAGCCCTGATAACTTCGTCTGGGGAAGTTTTATGACCTCTCTGGAGTGGTCTTATTTTTCTTATTATTTAAGCAAGCAAGCATTCACAGAAGCCAAAATAGCAGGGTTAAAATTTCAAACAGCAGTTTTTATATAAGATGGATACTTCAATAGAACAGGAGAATAAGAAGAAACTAACAGTGAGGTAGGAGGGAAACCAGGAGTTTTTATGACATGAATGTAAAGAAAAAGAATATGTACTAAGAAGGAGGGAGTGATATCCTGTGTCCCTGGAAGTTAGACATCCTACCTCCTTTCAGTCTCAGGAAGCTTAACCTAAAGATGATTTTTTTCCTCTTTTATATCATTTATCTCCTTCTCTGTATTGTATCCTTCCAATAGTCACCTGAATACTCTAAAATATTTTCTCTTAAAAAATAAAAACCAAACCAAACCAAAAGAAAAAACACACAAATCTCTCTCTAAACTCCAGTTCCAGCAATTTTCCTATCCCTCAATGTTTCACTCACTTTGAAGAGCAGTCTTTAAATCACCCAAGCAATTAAAAAAATATATATGTGTATATATATATATATGTATATATGTATATTAAAAATATATATGTGTATATATACATATATAAATATAAATATAAATATATATATATATATATATATATATATATATATATATATATATATTTGATTTCAGAGAAGAACGGAGAGGGAGAGAAAGATAGAAACATCAATAATGAGAATCATTGATTGGCTGCCTCCTGCATGCCCCCTACTGGAGATTGAGCCCACAACCTGGCCATGTGCCTTGACCATGAACCTCTGAGCCATGCCAGCCAGGCCACCCAAGCAATTTTTAATCTACTTATTGAGTTGTGATTCTTTTGATAGCAAGTTGCTAAATGCCCAGCTAAAAGTAATGTTAAAATGAGTATTTATTTTTCTATGTAAGAAAAGTGCTGCATGTTTAACAATTCAGAGATGTTGATGCTTTGTGATTTTCTGACTTTCTCTCATGGTTAAAAAGTAGCTGCAGCAGTTCTAAAGATACTTCCTCACACAGATCATGTTTTTATCTCTCACTCTTTTACATTTTATTGAGGAAGAAAAATATTTCAAGAAATCAACAGCAGAGATCACTCAGGTTTCACTGGCCAATACAGAAACATTCTGTAGCTGCAAGAGAGGCTACTAAAGCAAAGCTCTAGCATCTTTAGCCTCAGTTGTGAGAGATTGGCTCTGTCAAGAAGCAGAAACCAAAAAAGACAATGGCTGTTGGATAGTCTATAGAATGCTGCCTGCCACACTACTATGTTATTGCTTCTGCCAGATCCTGCCACCAAATAGCTCTCTTATAATTTTGTGAATAATAGTTATATTGTGGTTTTTAGTTTAATTTCACTTGACTTTATTTCTTTTTGAAAAAAGGCTTTTTGCTTGGATTCAGGGACACTATGCTTTTCTGGGGTCCTTCCTTATATATCTATTTATTCTAATGGCTTCCCATTGTTCTTAGGATAGATCCAAATCCCTATCCTAACCTACTAACCTATGCATTTTTCATGGCTAGATCCCCTGCCATTCCAACTCTGCCAAACACCGCATTATCCTATGATCTCTGCCCTCCAGCCACAAGTATTTGCTTTCAGACAGCTGAACTGTGTGCCCTGTGCCTTAGTGACTTCCTGCATGATGTTCAGCTTTTTCCCCCTTGAAGTTCTTCCCATCCCTTTACTTAGTTTATGCCTGTCTATCTTCCAATTTTAATTCAAAAGTCATTTCATTAGGGAAGTATTTTATAGTTTCCTCCACCTGACTTGCCCCTCTCTTTCAATCTTATAGTTTCCCTGTACTTTTCCTTTGTTGCATTCATTAATTAAAAAAAAAAAACCCCACAAAACTATTGATTTCAGAGAGAGGAAGGGAGAGAGAGAGAGAGAAACAAAACCATCAATGATGATAATCATTGATTGGCTGCTTCTTGCATGTCCCCTACTGGGGATTGAGCCTGCAACTCAGGCATGTGCTCTGTCCAGGAATTGAACTGTGACCTCCTGGTTCATGGATTGATGCTCAACCACTGAGCCACACCAGCTGGGCGCATTCATTAATTTGTATATTTATTAGATTACCAATGAATGCCTGTCTCCTCCACTAAACTACTTGATCTTATAGTAGTATCTTAATATTCAGCTCATTGCTTAACTCAGTTAATTAAAATGTAGTTGTTTAATGAGTGAATGAATTTCAATGTCTTCAATTAGTCACACCCACAATTATAATTTTCTATTTTTGCTTTGCTGGGGATTAAACAAATCTCCAAATCCTTCAGATGTGTGTGTTTGTGTGTGTGCATGCACACATGTGCATGTGTGGAAGTCATAGAAAATAGTCTTGGAAAGAATCTCTGAAAACCCTCTTGAAACTAATACACAAATTCTGTGACATTATTTGCTCAATCAGAGGCCTCACATGCTAATTTTCTGGTTCTTTAATTTGTTATGGTAAGTAGAGATTGACAAATACGTGGCTTCTAGATGAATGGGTCAATACTTAATTTCTTATTGAAAATAAAATAATGGGAAATTATGGAAGACTTTTTTGTGCTCACTTTTTTTCTAATAACAAATAATCTGAAGAAATTAATGTCTGATTGCACTTAAAGAAGAAAAATAAAACTATTACTGTAACTGTACTTATGATAATTTTATGCTCTAAGTATAAACCATAAACAGATCCTTCTCAAGAGAGTCCTTGCAATAGGTTTGACTGAGAGGCAAGTTCTAAATAATTTGGATTTAAACACTATAATAGCACTTTTTGTAAGCATGTCACATACATATTTTTAGTTTATTTAAAAAGAAATTATAACTATGAGCTTTATTTATAAACCTGTTATTCAGGGTTATTAGAGATTTTTGAGCTTTAATTTAAAATTAAAATATTAATGAGAATCAATTATTTTTCTAGGAAATGTGAATGAAAGTGGGCAATGCAGAATTATTTTTGTTGCAATGAGAATTCTTAGTACATATCCTAAACAATAATTTTTAAAATCAATATTTATTAACTAACATGTTAACACATATTTAGAGAGCTACTAATGTAGGTTAGGCACTGTGGTAATGAGAGTTGATTACAAATTTCAGAGTTGGAATATATATTTTTAAAAATCATGTAGGAATTTTTATGTGCTGTAATTGCTCTTTGGACAGTGTATTATAGGTTTTCTTAGTTATTTGTGAAATCCTAGTAAGCTAGCTAAACGCAGCCCACAAGAACAAAAGAAACTATTAAATTAAATGAGGCAACATTTTCATAACCAAGACAACCAACATGGCCTCCAGAATATTATACGCCTCGAGGAGGCTTAGTGTTTAGTTGGGGAGAGCAGAAATATATAAAATGATAAATAACTGGAATAGTAAAATGAAGCTATTTTCTGTCTCTATTGTTTTTCAAACACTGACATCCCTTCTTCCCGTAATAGTTCAACCAGCTTTGATTGAACTATTAAAGTGTTGGATGTTGTGACCCAAATATTACCTCAGAGCAAAAGAACTCAAGGCATATTTTATTGGCTTTTCCTGGGAACCAGCAGGGGTAGAAGTGCCATTCAGTAGGGTCAGCCATTGATTATTTGAATTATTTATATTGTTTTCCAAAAGTTATATGTTGTCTTTGCAGAATTTCTATTTCCCTGGCACAGACAAAAGTTGGATCTACAAAGAGTAAAGAAATTTTAATTTGGCTATAATCATTTCTTGGTATCTACATGACAATAAAAAGAGGTTTTTAGAAATAAATCTATCTTTAGGATTAGACATTGGTGCCAGGTGACTCTGATATACCCACGGTGTCAAGAATTGACTGGGAATTCTCTCTCTCCAGCCTTAAAGCCCAGTTCTGTCCATTCTGCAACCTTCTTAGAGTTAGGTTTGACAGGAACTTAGGCTGTTTCCTCAGAGACATCTAGACAGCATCTCACAGAAGAATGAATCAGAGAGAAAGACAGGAGTATGGAGAGACAGCAGTTTACTCTGGAAATTATTGAGTGCCAGGGAGGTCCATTACAAGAAAGTTAGATACATCTCTCAGTCAACTCCAAGCAATTAGCACCTATATGAGCTTTGATGTAAGGAAATCAATCAAACAGATTGAACTGTCTATGCATGGCTGAAATCCATGATTCTGAATTAAAAGGGTGGTAAAGTACCAAATTCAGTTAGAGCTTTTAGCGAGCACTTGGGGAATTTTACACTGTAGCTAACCATATGGTTATACAGTCCTCTTGGGTGTATGTAGACTCCTGAGTACACTTGTTCCTCCCACCTCATTTATTTCTATTTTCATTTTTTTTAGCCCTTGCATTAGTCAGACATTGTGCTGAGTTTTACGAGGACCACATCATTAATTCTCAAACGGAGAAGATTCTGTTATCATGACCATTATATAGTGATGCGGAAACTGAGGCTTAGAAAAGTGCCCACCTTTCCGCATAGCTCTATGTTATGTATGTGGTAGGCCTACATTACATATTTGAGGAAGAGAACAATCTCTCAAAAGTCAACATTGAGATCATTTTTAAATTTTCAAATTGGTTTTAGTGTTGTTTAATAAAAATTTGTGATTTGGTCCAGAAAAGAAACTAGAAAGATTCTCTTTCTATGTGATACTTTCTTAATACCTTGAGAATATACTGTAATATCCTATGAAAAATCTCCTTTGTTTGCTGTTCCTTCCTTCTCTTCACCCATTGTTTTATGTTGACTTTCTTACCACTTATTAGTTGTGTGAGTTTGCTCCGTGCCTCAATTCTTCACCTCTAAAATCAGTGTAAGAATAGTTTTCAGAAATAGAGCACATAAAGCATGCAAAGTTGTGCTCTCAGACTGTCAGTGGTGACAGGCCATTTTTGGAAGGACCATTTTCCTTAAGGAAAAGTTAAATGAAAAATCAAATGAAGTTTTGATGATTAGATTCCAAAGATGATATAACTATGTCAAATTTTTATAAATATTTCTCAAGGCTATTCATATTTCTCTACTTGTCTCATTGCAAACTGATAGGGAATAGTTCGCCAAATGGCAGTAGTCCACTGGCCCTGTTTTGAGTGACCTGATTTCAAGCCCCTAAAAGAGTAGTATCCCATTTATATTAAACTAGAAGCCCAATGCATGAAGATTTGTGCAGAATGGGCCTTCCTTTTCCTGGCTGCCAGCACCGCTTTTCCGCTCTGGCCCCGGAGCTGCCTCTTGCTGCTCTGGCCCCGCCTTCCCATGCTGCCCAGAGGCCCTGCCCCCAGCTGCTCAGCACCATCGTTGTTGGGTTAATTTGCATACTCACTCTTGATTGGCTGGTGGGTGTCAAGAAGGTACGGTCAGTTTGCATCTTTCTCTTTTATTAGTGTAGATGCTTAATAATTATTTGCTTTTCCAGTGAAAACAAGCAAGGTACTGGTGATACAATTAGAACTGTTCTTGCCCATTTAACTGCCTTTCAAGCTACTCTTTTTGTTGTTTATTTTTTTCCCTTAGGGTTTTGTTACTTCCTGTTTTCCTCAACACCTTTATTGCTCTTTCTAATTTGTATTAAATGTTCTTTAAAGTTTAACCCTTGGACTCCAGCCCCCCCCCCCCCTCTCTCTCTCTCTCTCTCATGCATTTCATTAGAAGATCACTTCTAAATCTAAGTCACCAAGCCCCTTCTCTCTGCTACTACCACATCCTCCCATGATTTTGTGTCTTCCCAGAGCCACTCTCTAGTTCAGATAATTCTGCCTCCAAGGTGACTTTAACCTTGCTGTTGCACTCCCAGATTAAGACAAAAGCCTTCTACTGCTCTCTCTACCATAAGATTTTTTTTTCTATTTCAAATTATTTTATATCCAGTGATTAGTATTCACCATTTTAATATCCCCTTTCTACTTCAAATGATTGCCATTCATTTGTTTTCTTTTTAAATTTTCACCAAGAGTTGCTAACTTAGTATTTCCAAGCAAACTCAAAAACAGATGTGTATTTTCTCTTGAGGGTTTTTTTTTTTTTTTAACTCCAGTGATAAGTCTTCTTCCTATCTATTCAGAATTCAAACTTAGTCCTTTCTTAGCTTCCTCTATCCATCTATCCATCATTCATCCCTCACATCTTCTGTGATTTTTTTATAATTCAGAGAGGCATGACCTCCATCTTGTCCTAATCCCTCCAAGACACTCTTTGCTCACATCTAGCTCTGTGAAGAAAACTGTTGTTCCCTAACCATGGTCTGAAGATCCTTGGAGAATGATAGAATTTTTGCATGTGATCTATGATTCTATAATTACCCCCAAACATCACTATTATTGACTATTCTGAATAATTAAAACTCCACTTTCATTAGTAAGGACCATCTTGCTTAAAAAGCATCAGTAGAACATCATTGATTCTAAATGATTTGAAAACAAATCAATACAAAATATAAATCCAAGTGTGCTTATTCCCAATTGCATTCAGAAGTTTTTACATACCATCTGTTCTCTTCCCTTGAAACACTCAATTTATCTCCACTTTTTTTCTCAGTTCTCTCTTCAGTACTAAATCTATTACTTTTGCTCACCTAGTCTTCTTGTGGTATTTTACATTGGGTACATTCATTTCCATATTCCAACCTTAATCAGACATGTTAACATTGCCTAGGATGTTGTCTTGTAGCTTTTCTGCCAGTTTAGAATTAATTTATTATTGTTATTATTGTTACCCTACACATCTTCATCATCATTGAATTGACATGACTCACTTCCTTTGAGAAACTATCTTGACTAACTTCAGGCAAAGGATATCAGTGCTTGATATCCTTTCATCTATGTATCTGTGTGTGCCCAGGATTTCTTCTAATAGATCAAACAAAACAACATATCACAACAGATTGAATGCAGAGAAATGACTAAGATATGGCAATCCAGATGTCTTAATTGAGCCCAGCATTAAAGACATTTGCAAAAGTGTAAACCAGCACTACTCTTCTCACTGATTTATTTTATTTTTGAAAATATCATTACTTTATATAAAATATATTGCTAATATTAATATGTAATGGATCCATTATTGTTTTTTGCAGATTAAATGTTTTAAATATACCTTTATGGTAAATATTTGTAGATATGACTTAAACATAGGAAAAAATCTTTGGAATACTCCATGGTTTTTAAGAGTCTAAAAGTTCAGAGACCAAAATTTTTGAAAACTATTGTTTTAGGCATTAATCTAGGGGGCATTTTGTTACTATATATCTGCTCAGACTCTCAGGCTTCATAATCAATAATATCATCTATTGAGAGTCTACTATAAAGATGCATGTTGTATACTGTACATTATATCTAATTCACACAAGAACCCTATAAATTAGCTTTCTTATTCTAATTTTATAACTATGGAAACTGGGGTTTAGAAAAATCAAAGCCCCCAAATTTTCCAAGAAACTAAGTGGTAGAGTCAGACAATGCTTGATTCTAAATCTCCAATGTCTTTTTTTATTTAACACTATTTACCATAAATGCATATTATGCCTAAAACAAGTTCCTATGGTATCATTACAATTCTATACACAAGTAATTAATGAACAAACTGATTACTGAATAGATATGGATAGCCACTTTTCAGAAGCCTTTAATGGCAAAAGTTAATCTTCAAATGACCTGTTTGGATTTAGAACTATTTTTTTTTCTAAATTATTTTCAGTTCTGGATTGCCTCCTATACACAGTGAGATATTGGTTTTGAAATCATTAGGTTTCAAAGAATGAACACAGTTCATTCAGCTTCTACTTAAGGTAAGCTTTCAAAGCTTAATTTTATATTAACTCACCTCTAGATGCTTCACTTGATCTGAAAATATTTCATAATTCCATTTCTTGATAATATGCTTAGTCATTTCTTTGCAGAGAAATTAAGAGTTTTCAAAGTTATCAGGCCATGATTAAGCTTTGTTCAGTTTACAGGCCTGCTGGCATGCTTACAGGGTGCTGTGTCCTGTAACTCAGAACACAGCATCACAGGAGATGCTGGCTCCAGCAATGACCAAAGAATGCTTTCTTCCCCCAACCAATGAATAATTAATTTTAATTGTTCCTGAGAACTTGGAGGAAGAAGCTGTACAGAACAACTGAATCATCTTGTAGCAACCTTAACCAAATTTGTGCTGGGAGAGATCCTGATAGGTGATCCTACCAGGACAGCAGGGAGAAGAGGAACACCCCAACCTAGCATGAAAACACACAGGAGTTATCTGAGGAAAGGAGTTTTAGCAAATTTGATGTAAAGCCTAGACTTTCAATGGAAATGTCAAGTAGGCAGTTATAAATCTCTGACTGAAGTTAGGGACAGAGCAAGATGAAAAAAATTTTTTTTATTATCCTAAGTTTTACATATGTCTCCTTTTTCCCCATGTGACCTCCCCAAATATTCCCACCTCTGGCAAGCCCCCACCGCCCCAGTGTCTGTGTCTATTGGTTATGCGAAGGATGAAATTTATAGAAGTAAATGTTTTGGATTAGAGATGAGAGGTAAAGCCATCCTTTTTTTTTTTTTTTTTTTTTGAGTGGAAATCACAAAGGCATAAGGTTAAAGAGATGATTGCTAAACCTTGTATAAATCCCAGGTAAGACTGAAAGATAAAGAAATTAAGAAGGTAAAAATGGCAACAACAACAACAAATGTGGTAGAATATGAAAATGCCGCCAAGGTCTAGTGATAAAGAAGTTTTAGGAAAGAAAATTTTGTCAATCTTATAAAATGTTCTAGAGAAAGGGGAATAAAGAGAAGAAAAGGATATTGTGTTTGTGAATAAGGAGGTCATTGGTGACTCGTGAATTGTTGGTGTAGGAGCTAGACCTGCCAGTAAACATGAGAATGGAAGTAAGATGATTGCTTAAGGGACTAGTGGAAAGACAACAATTATAAGTAAGCGGACAAATATAAACATACAAGGTTTTAGAGAAGATGGGTAGATGAAGTTAGGGTGATGCCTAGATGACTTGAGAGAAAAGTTTCATCATCTTTAGCTTGTCTAGTAAATATGTAAAAGATATATTCATTGAGCACCTATAATATACAAGGTTCTAGCTGCTTAGAATATACCATTGAGCACTTGAACCCAACATCTCTACACTCTGGCCAAAATATTTTTTGAATTTTCAACAAGCCCCTGACCTTGGGCTAATTAAGCATCATGAGAAGAATCATGTTGTATACATGCAGTGGTGTACTAGTAACTGAAAAAAAAAAAAAAAAGATAAAAAATAAAAAGCCCTGATGTAGTATTTGAGGACTTGCTAGGTGAAAATATTTACACAATGGCCAATTTCTAGCTAAGGAATGATACCATTGATACAGAGTTGGGAAAGAAGTGCAGAATGGCTCCCAGGAGCCGGTATAAGCCAGCTCCAGCACACCACTGGCCTGGCTTGTCTTGCTTTGTGTTCTAGGTGTATTACCATACATCTGCCTTTACTTGATTTATCTGTAAGGTGGGAAAAATATTTCTCAGTTATTATGAGGAGGGAGTTTATTGTTGAAAAGTTTTAATGGAATTAAGAGGAGTAGAAATTCAAACTATCAAAAAAAATCACCATAAGTCACAGATATTTATATTTGAAAATTATTTTAAATTTAGATGCGAAAAACAACAGATAGTTGAAAAATAAACTCACAGATGGTAGACAACTTTTAGAAATACTGTAATAACACCTCACTTATCTAACATCATCAGGGAATGCGCTGTTTCACATAAGTGAATTTTTCAATTAAATAGAACTTACAGATTTAAGCACCAGCAGTTTTCAATTTTAATCAACTTTATGTGGAAACTTTTCAAAAATGGGTTAGACAACTTCCTGTCTTCTTTATTTTTATAACATATATTTTGATTTTAAAAATAATGCAAGATCATTATATAGCATTTTAAAATAGAGATTATATATAAAGGAGAAAAGTCCTAATTCATCATCTATATATAATTAATATTAGCATGTTATTTTATTTCATTTTCATCTTATTTGCATTCATACTTTTAAAAGTTGAAATATTTTGTATTTAGTATATGTCATGAATTTGTGAACATTTTCACACATCATTAACATGTGATTTTTAATGGTTGTATAATATTTCATCAAATAGATATTAGAACTATTTTAGATATGTACATACTGTTAGTCACTTAGATTGTTTCAATTTTTTCACAATTATAATCTCATATAACTCTGTGTACATCTATGACAATTTCTAATAATAGATTTTTGGAAGTAGAATTAGTGGGTCAAAAGATAAGTGGGTTATGGCTTCAGACTTTTAGTGGAATTAGTAAAAATTTAGCACAATTTGGTCAAACTTTGACTTCAGAAAGATTATCAGAGTTAATTCTTTTACAATAAATATATGAGAATACCCATCTCTCTGTGTTCTTGCCATTAACAAGTATTAATATATTTGCCATTGTTTTCAAACCATGTTCTCTACATTATGATGACTCAGAGTCTTCATCATGTATGCGATAATGTAAGGAAAGCACCTAAAACATCTCCTGGAATATAGTTACTATTTAGTAAAAAGCTACATAGCTCTCAGTTGGGGGTTAGCACAATGTTTATTTTTCATTCACATTTTAGTATGGGTCAATGAGGCATATGCTCCATGAAGTCATTCAGAGATCCAGGCTTCTTCCATCTATTGGCTGTATCATCACTTAAGGTAATATCAGTCACTCAGGATGGCAGAAACACAATGCAGGCAGGAAGTTTAGTGTAGAGGCTGGCTGTTTAGTGGCACAGAGATAGAGGCAGGCAGTCTAGCGCAGCATGCAAAGTGCACTTTGTGTGAGAGGCCCTTGTGCAGAAATGACTGCTAGGTTCTCCCCGCAGACCCCCTGCAGTTAGCCACTAGGAGCCTAATTTTTCCTCTTAAGGTTCACACTCTTATATGTCAAGATCCAATGAGGACTCCTTTTTTCTTCTTCTTCTTCTTCTTTTTTCTTCTTTCTTTCTACAGAGTAATCTGCAAACTGCTATGCAGGGCATTTAGTGAGCTCACACTTTGTCTTCAATCTCTTGTCCCACTTCAGCCACCACTATTCCCTAATCTGTCATCAGCTCCATCCATACCAGACTGCTTCTGATTGCCTGTGCCTTGCATCATTTTTCTGGGGAATTCTTGCTCCAGAAATATCCACCTCTTAATCTCCTTGTCAAATTCATCCATGGCTCAGCTTAAATACATATTTTTGTTTTGGCTTCTCTGACCTCTTCCCCTACACCTCACATGATAATATTTGTGACACAGAGACTAAGAGCATGGATTTGTCTGGTTGGATCCTGGCTCTGTCACTTTTCAGTGTACACATTTGATTAGTTTCCTTCTCTTCTTCTGCTGCTCACCTGTAAGGTAAGAAGAGCAATGGTACTCACCTCCTGAAGCTGTTTTAGGACCAAATGAGATAACACTTCTAAGTGCCTAATACAATCTATGGAAAAATAGTATGCTCTCAAAAACACGTTAACTACAGTTTTTGTAGAACAGCTCAGTTTATTCCAATTAGTTGTTTATAAGTTTCCCATGGCAGATTATGACCTTCTTTGTGGCTAAAACCCTTTTTTATTATCCATCTTCATATCTATAGCATAGCCTTCAGTAGAGTTTACTCTTAAATAATAATGATGTTAATTCTACAGGTAAGGCCTTTTTTTTTTAGATGGAATAGATTATAAGAGGTATCTCAAAATGATACAACCTTAACCAAAGGTGAAATCTGTGCTGAAGAGTCTTCAGCTCATAACTGCTTATGTAATCTGCAATGAACAAACAAGAATTCTATTTTGTTTCCTAATAAGAAATGAAAGAATACGTTGATCTCCAAAATAAAAATACAATAAAAGCCCTTGTCATTTCAGAAATTTATTGAAGGAAGACATTGCACTTTGGTATGCTCCTGTAGGTTCAGAAATGTGAATGAGACAGACTACAAAGAAACTTTGTCTTCAATCTCCTGTCCCACTTCATACCACACCCATTAGAATACAAACTCACAATAAGCCAAGAGTATTTCAGAATCAGATCATTGCCAGGGTCAAAATTTATTATAGATGTATCTAGTTTTTTCTTGGGCTGCTATCACAGGCACAATGAACAAGGTGGCTTAAACAACAGAAATTTATTGTCCCAGTTCTGGAGGCTGGGAGTCTGGGACCAATGTGTCAGCAGGGTTGATTCCTTCTGAAGGCTGCGAGAAAAAAAATCTCTCCCGTTTCTTCTAGCTTCCAGTGGTTTGCTGGCAGTCTTTAGTGTTCCTTACTTTTGAGTTGCACCACCTCGATCTCTGCCTTTATGTTCACTTGGTATTCTTCCTGTATGCATGTCTGTACCTATAATTCCCATTTATAAGGACACAAATCATACTTGATTAGGCGCCCAATCTACTCTAGTATGACTTCATCTTAATTACATCTGCAAAGCCCCTTTTTCAAATAAGCTCACATTCTGGGATACTGGGGATTAGGACTTCAACATACAATTTTGGAGGGACATCATCAACTCATAACAACAGACGTTAAAAGTTTATTAAAAGCAGAATTTCAATGTATATGATCTTGCTCTTCTACTGGTTCTCAGGAGACACTGTTTTTGAGTTTACTTTTCAGAATTTAAGTGGTAAGAGTAAACAGACTTAATGTTTCTAAAACCATGTCTATGATACCTGGTATTCTTGTGCAACAGAGAAATTTCCTATCCAAATAGATAGGTTTATGATTACTTAGAGATTATGAAACCATACTTTGCTGAAGCAGGCAGATTTGCAAATTTTAGCAGTGTTGACATTCCAAGAAAAAAGGTAATGAATTCCAGCTTCCAGAAATTCAAATCCGATGATTACTTTAGAATTGTTTTGGGTTAATATAAAACTCACCAGAAGTAAAATATTTAGAGAGACTGTGGAGATATCACAGAATTTTGGGACTTGGGGAACAGGCCATTTTTCTCTTAAAAAAAGATAATTATATTCAAAATCAAGAATACAGTATTCTCAGTCCCTAAACACAGAAACAGGATGCTGGTTATTTTACAGTATGAGATAAAATTGAAAATACTTAGCTTTTTACTGCACCCAGTGGTAATATCTCTTAAAATTTGACCATAAAGTTAAAATTGTCTTTCTTTTTCCTTTTTTTTCTTTTTCCTAAAGAAAAATCTCATGTATTGTTTCTATATTTCATCCTTATTCATGTCGTTATGGATAATTTCATTGTTTTGCACCCTTAAATCTTGCCTTATATAGAAAGTTTATGTGAGCCATACAGGAAATGATATTCCTTGCCCAAAAGGATATTTCAAGAGTAAAATTTACAGTCAGGAATTATATTAAAGTAGAGGTCCAGTGCACAAAATTCATGCATGGGTAGGGTCCCAAGCAGCTTCTGGCTAGTGCTGGGGCGCCTCCCACCCCCCAGCAGCCTACTGCCATGGCCACAACTGGCCTCGCCCCCTGGATGAACTCCAGGTCAAACTCCTGGTCAAGGGGACAATTTGCATATTAGGCTTTTATTATATAGGATAGGATAGTTAAAATGGAGAATAGCTTCATTTAGCAAATTGTCTTTGAATTAACTCTGAGGCATTTCCAGTATGTAGCATTGTGCCTTGAGTAGAAGGAATTTATTAGTATTGCCAATCCCCTTGAACTTATTAAAATTATATTCTAGTGAATAATTTTGGTTAAAAATTAATATTTTGCTCTGTTATTATCTATACTAATAAAAGCGTAAGATACAAATTGACCTTACCCTTGTGATGCCCACCAGCCAATCAGGAATGAGTATGCAAATTAATCCAACAAAGATGACAGGTTAATTTGCATACGCAGATGCTGAGAGGCTGGGGGTGGGGCGGGACACTTGTGTTGTCACGATGGCGACAATGCAGGCGTTCTGTACCACCCTAGCCACTCCAGGCCTCTGGGCAGCATGGGAAGGTGGAAGGGTGGCTACGGCTGGAGCAAAGGCAGTGCCGGCAGCCAGGGGAAGGAAGGCCCATTCTTGCACTAATCTTCGTGCATCAGGCCTCTAGTTACTAATAAAGACATAGTCTTACCTGGAATGTGAACACATAAAAAATGTCAGAAGGATACAGGTTCTTGGAGAATTTCATTCCTGTAGCTACAGTATCTTGTTCTTAGCAGTTTTTAGTTGTTAACTTAAAACCTATTGTTTATACAGTGTTAAGGCATTTTTGTTCAACTCTGAGTATTTGACCCAAATAGCATAGCATGTTGATTTTACCTGTCATCTCGGGAAGCTTTTGTCTTGATGGATCTCTCATCATGAATAATTAAATAATGTTGGATTATAAATTCCATTGAAAACACAGTATCTCAGAGTTACATATTTATTTCACAAAAGACAGATATACTGAAGAAGCAAATCTGCCAATTCTATATAAAGCTTATTTTCAAATGTTTAATGTGAGAAATTTCCCATGTAATGAGAAATCAAAATTGTTGATAGCTGTGGAGTTAGTAAGCATACAACAGAAATCCCTGGGAGGTCCATTGTCTTTTCTCATATTAAGATTTTCTATGAACAATTTAAATGTTTTCTCTAAGTTTGCAAATTTAAGCTGTTATAAAATAAAAGAAATATTAAAAGTTGCCTTGATAATATTGCAAATTGAGAATCAGTACTGTCCCAGTAAGAGTACCTGTCCTTTCAAGAATAATGAAACAAACTTCAAAGAAGACATTGTTTTGTCTGTTCATTTTGAATGTTGGCGATTGAGTTAAAAGTGGAATTAATTCCCCATTGTGGAAAATGAGCATTGGAATTCTGCAAATGCTGATTTGCAGAAAATATGTTCAGAATGAATTCAACTTGATCTGCTTTAACCTTCCAATGGGGACTTGTATTCTAGAGAAAAAAAAATTATAAACATGGAACTTTAGTGAAATAATTGCCACTTAGGAAATTTGAGCCTAGAGTACTATTTCTCTCAGATAATGATGCAACATCTTCTCTTCCTTAAAACTGTCGCTCCTCCTCTTCAGTTTTCCCCACTTCCAATTGTCTGTTTGTAAGTAGAAATGTTATATAATAAAACAATGGTTTTCTTTCTGCATTGGGCAGTAATTCCTACTTTAACATGTGTGCTCCCTATTCAGTTCCCAAAGAAACATTCTGACGTCAGCTTCTCCACATCGTTAAACTGGTCAGGAGGACAGGACTGCTCTGTACTCTACAGCTGCCTAGATGCCAGTGTACTAATAACCCAACACCCCCTTTGAGGAGGTGGCACGTTTCCTACCTGTGAAAACTAGGAGTGTTGGTCTCTGGTCATTTGGCACAGGATTGCCTTTCCCTTGAAAAATTTCTTTTGGTAGCAGCAGCACAAGTGTCACTGTTAGCCTCAAATTTAGAACAAACTGGAGGTAAAATGTGTTGTTAACCTAAGCGAGGTTTCTAGTGAAGTTCATAGTCCTGTGTGTAATTTATCTTCTTTTCTTTCTTCCCTACTTCTCCTTCTTCATCTTCTTCCTTTGAAGTTTAGTTTGTCTTTGGGAATCTGAAAGCCACCCTCATCTATCATGAGGTAGGATATTTAGTACTTTATAAAAGAACTAGAGGCCCGGTGCATGAAATTCGTGAACTTGGGGGTGGGTCCCTCAGCCCGGCCTGTGCCCTCTCACAGTCTGGAAGCCCTTGGACATCCTTAGCACTGCCGCAGAGGCGGGAGAGGCTCCCGCCACTGCCACCACCACTGCACTCACCAGCAGTGAGCCTGGCTTCTGGCTGAGTGGTGCTCCCCCTGTGGGAGCGCACTGACTACTAGGGGGCAGCTCCTTCATTGAGCATCTGCCCCCTGGTGTTCAGTGCGCATCATAGTGACCGGTTGTTCTGTTTGGTCAATTTGCATATTAGCCTTTTATTATATAGGATTATGCTTCTTTTACTTGAAAACAAACAAAATCAATGTGAATCAATACCTGATTTAACAAACTCTTCTGGAATTCATACCTTGAAAAAGTGCCACATATTCTGTGGAATGCTGTCTTACCACCCCCCACAAATTAACTCAAATTTATTTTCTTAAAAATATCTAAATCTATATCTGTAGATATGGATACATTCAAATAGGACTAAATATAGAAAATACATATACATATGTATATAAAGTAAATACCTACACATATAAGTATGCAGCATTTACCTGAAATGTTCAAAATTATTTGTAAGAACATACCAGAAAAAAATTGAGAACCACTAGCCTAATGTAATATGTTAGAAGTTATTCTGACATAATTTGATTGATATAGGCATACTTATCCTCACAGATTTCCTTGGTTGCTTTAAACATAAAATATACATGTTATTTATTATAAGTCCTTATGAAATGGCAAATATTATGCATAGAAAGTTAATATGGTGTCTTATACTCTGATTTACATAACCAAATTATAGTTTTAAGTATTTTAAGTGCAAAATCAAATTTACTGCAATCAACTTAGACACTGACTAATACATAGATGTTTTGTTCTAGAATGTACATAGATTTATTCTTAAAAGTCAAAATTGAAAATAACTCAATATCTTTCCACAATAAAATGGATAAACAGTTGTACATTTATATGATGGAATATTCCACAGCAATGAAAAAGAACAAACTATAGTACATGGAGCAACATGAATTAATCTTACAAACTTAATGTTGAATGAGTTGCTAAA
Organism: Eptesicus fuscus; assembly: GCF_027574615.1. NCBI lineage: Eukaryota > Metazoa > Chordata > Mammalia > Chiroptera > Vespertilionidae > Eptesicus > Eptesicus fuscus. The sequence goes on from NC_072475.1 coordinate 33,595,369, forward strand.
AATGAATGGAAAGTGACACTTTATTTTTTTACTAATTTAGACTTTTAAGTCACCACCCCTATAATTACTGAAATTTGTGAAAAATGGGATGTAGTTACAAAAGTAATTGTAAAAACAACACATAATGTCTTAGTGTAGACAATACTATCTATACTAATAAAAGCATAATATGCTAATTAGACCGGGAGACCGGACATCTTCCCACCATCCGACTTCCTTCCTGACAAAGCCACGGTGGTGGGGGCCAAGGCAGCGGTGGTTAGGGGCGATCAGTCCAGCAGGGGAGGGCAGTTGGAGGCCATCAGGCTGGCCAGGGATGGCAGTTGGGGGCCATGAGGCTGGCCTGGGAGGGCAGTTGGGGGCCATTAGGCTGGCAGGGGAGGGCAGTTGGGGGCCATCAGGCCAGCAGGGGAGCAGTTAGGTGGTGATCAAGCCAGTAGGCAGGCAAGTGGTTAGGAGCCAGTGGTCCCAGATTGCGAGAGGGATGTCTGACTGCCAGTTTAGGCCCCATCCTGCAGGGGTGGGGCCTAAACTGGCAGTCGGACATCCCCTGAGGGGTCCTGGGCTGAGAGACCACCACCCCCGTGCCTAAATTTTGTGCACTGGGCCTCTAGTATATACTATAAGTGACATGTATATAATGCTTTAAACTTTCTCCTAAATTAATCATTCTATTGTTTTCTGATTAATTAATATAATGCCTTATATTAGGTACCTATAATCTCTGCACATATACATGTATACATGCTTACATATATATATACTAGAGGCCCAGTGCATGATTAAATCATGCACGTGTAGGGTCCCCTACATGCTTTCACTTTCGATCCCGGGGGAGCTGGGTGCCTGTTCGCTCCGGCACCAGGCCTTTCAGAAGCCTCTGGCATGGCGGAGGCTTCTGAAAGGCCTGGTGCCGGAGCGGACAGGCACCCAGCTCCCCCGCTTTTGATGGTCTGCAGCGGGATGTGAGCTCGCTGCCCCAGAGGCCCCTTCTGTGCCACAACACAGTCATGGCACAGACGCTGAGCTCGCACCCCCACTGGCGATGCGAGCTCAGCGTCCCGCCGGCCCAATCAGCCACCCCGGCCACCCTGAGTCCCGCCCCCCCACGCCTCCTGGCCAATCGTGGGCATAGCGAAGGTACGGTCAATTTGCATATTTGTCTATTATTAGGTAGGATGTACATACATATATTCGTTACTTAGCATCTGATTACTCAGCTCTCTTACATGACAGTTAAATGTGTAAAGTTATTTATTATTTATAGTAGTGGCCCAGTGCAAAAAATTCATGCACATTAAAAGGGAATTAATTAGAGGAAATATTTTAATATTGCTATTTGCCCTTTCTCTATAATAGAAGTGTCAGAGATGAAAGAAAATTAGTAAAATGTATATGAAAATCTTCCTCCTCTCAGAGTCTGGGGTGTGCCATGGGAATCAGAGTCAAGTCCCCACCCACCCACGTGCGCCTCGAATTCGCACGAGATTCCGACCCAGCTGGCCCCACCCCCATTGGGCTAGATCCCAACCCAGCCAGCCCCACCCCCATCAAGCTCCTCCGGGAGGGGGATGTGGCCTGAGGTCCCCTGTGAAGCCCTGCCAGGTGGGGGGGGCATGGCCTGAGGTCTCCCAGCCTTGAGCAGGGGCGGGGGCATGGCCTGAGGTCCCCCAGCCTGGCACCTGGGCAGGGGGCATGGCCTGAGGTCTCCTGTCAAGCCCCACCAGGCGGAGGGCACAGCTTCAGGTCCTCTGCCCTGGCCCAGCACCATGCAGCCTCAGGTCCTTGCTGATTGCTCGTTAAGGCTCATTACAGGAACTCGGCCTCTGCTGTGGGTGCAGCCATCTTGTGTTATAGGACCCCCGCCTCTGCTGTGGGCACAGCATCTTGTTACAGCGTGATGGTCAATTTGCATATTCCCTCTTTTATTAGATAGGATTTTCTAATCTCCAACAAAATGTAGGAATTAGAATCAGTGAACCAAAACATTTTATATGGTATGCTAATTTATGCTTACTATTTTACTGCATATTAGAACCAACTTTTTTGGGAACAAATACCACATCTTATCTACCACTGAATCCACAGATGCTTATAAGATGACTGATAGATATATGGTGGGAATTTGACAAATATTTGTAGCATTCATTAATGAATGATTGGTTTGCTTAATGAACAGCAATTATTACTAATCATTCTTGAAGTGTATGTTTCATCTATTTTGAATAAGCACTTCACTTTTAGCAAGATTTATAAAATTTGGAAATGATGTAAATACTTTAATCTTTGCATCTGAAACAGTTTCTGAAAGAGACCAACAGCAGAATGCTTTTAGAAATTAGTTAATTTGAGTCCATTTATTAACTGAACAAGCATTGTGCTTTAAAAGAATTGGTGTTCAGTGCAGCTAATGGGACGAAAGGAAGGAAGGGAGTCATTTTCTCCTCAGAAATTAGTGAAGCCAACATAGTGTTATGGTATTTTATGACTGTAGTTCTCTGCCTCCAGTGTCTCATAAATATTGATTACTTGATAGTAGAGTGAGATAAGCTGGAGAATTAGCTAAGGAGAAGGCCAAGAAGAGAACAAAAACCCTATGTGCCCGGAACATAAGTCAACGTAGAAGCAAGCTGATCTCTTCCTTTGTACAGCAGAGTACGGCCCAAGCAGGAACTTTGTCCTCTGGCGATGGTAGTCATGGTATAAGTTGAAGATAGATTTTAGGGAGGTATTAGAAAAAGTCAAAACTTTATAATAAGATGTATAACAATGATTTTTCTTTGTTTAATCTGTATGTGGAAGAAGGGTTTGGATAAGCTTAATATTGTAGCTTGTAATAGTTAAAACAATTAGACAAAATAACTATATTTGTAATTATAAATCTATTATCTGTTTTAAAAATTGCTCTAAAATTTTCTGGGATTTTTTCCCCCGGTATACAAGCCTGCTTGATATTGGAGTGGGAGTTCAAGGAAGAATAAACAGGACATGTAGGGGCTTAGAGGCACAAGAGAATATGGAGCGTTTAGGAAACTGTTGTAAGACGTCATAGGTAATGGAAGTAAAACTGAAGGAGTAAGAAGGGCCAGATGATGAAAGGTCCTTAGGTGCTAAGGTAAAGAATCTGTGCCTTGTCAACGATTTTAGTGGAGTAAAAGATTAAAGTTGTGTTATGAAGAGTCACTCTGACATTTCTATGGAGGGTAAGTGGAATGGGCTTTACCAGCAATAGGGAAAGTAAAAAAAAAAAATATTTCAGTATGGTAGAAGAGGTAGAATATTCATTTACATGTAGAAGGTAGAATAAATAAGAATTAATTATGGATTGATTTTGAATTGGAGAAAGATGGAGGAATCTAAGGTGTTACCTGAGTCATCGTGGCAGCTATAAATGGTCGTGACTTTGACCAAAATAAGGAAGGGGTAGGACAAACTAACTGGTTGTGACAAATTCATGTTTTGATTTGTTAATATTGAGGTGTCTGTGTAACATCTAGTGGAATGAGCATTGAAGGCCAGTTGGATTTATTGCTCAGAATTCAGGAGAGAGATCTGGACTAGAAATGTGGACATGGGTATTACTTACATGGTAGTCGGTGAAAGCAAAGAAACTGAGATGAGGCCAAGAATGATAACAATTTGAGGGATGAGCATGGAAAGGGATCTCCAGAAGGGACCTGTGATTGAATAATGAAAGAGGAAAAGCAAAGAGAGTAGAAGCATGGAAGTCAAAGGTGTTGTAAATTTCAAGGAGTTAGTAATCAACAATGTCATGTGTTGAAGATAGGCCAAGTAAAACATGGACTGAAAAGTGCAAATTGAATTTGGAAATAGTATGTCAACACAGTAACCAGGATTGAAACCAGCTGATGAAGTGAAGGAAACAAGTGTAGACTATCCTTTCAAAAAAGATGTCTGTTGTTTGTTATGTGAAAAAGACTGCGATGACATGCAATAGAAAAAAATACTGAATAGAAAGGCATCATTTGAAGATAGAGAAAATAAAGGCTAAGATGAAATGATTTGGTGGATGTGAGTTTCTGAGTATATAAAAGGATCCATAACACAGATGGTGGTGTATTTGCCCTTGGGTAAGAGTGAAGATGAAGGAAGTAAGAAAATAAAGGAAGGAGGAAGAGGATGTGGGAAAGAGGAGGAGATGGAACTGATACATACTATAAAATCACAACCCACAGTTTTACAAGAAAAAGGAATATTTATTAGCCCTCATACTTGTGTTGTTCTGGGCTGGAACTGCCTTCCATAGAGCTAGGTACTAGATTTGGTTCAGAGGGATTGGAGCATATTCCAGGGCGGCCACATCTTGTTTGTGTGGGTTTAGGCAATTCATCTTCTCTGACCCTCCATTATTTTCTTTTGTTATTTGTACAAATGAAATATGCAAAACATGTGAACATCAGAGCTGGCCACAAACTAGGCATTGCATTATGAATTTGCAGACTCAGAATCAGATGAATGACATTAAACTGATACAGAAAACAAATACACGACTTCTAGGAAAAGAAATGAAGAATGGGTTTTCATTTGGAATTAATATCTAACGTTCACTGAACAGAAAATGTAAAATAAACCAAAGCCCACTTTCCTCTCTCCAGTTTTGAAATATTTTAAAGATGAACCTTCCATACTGCTGATATTCTGCACACATGCAATGCAGATTTGAATAAACCGATGAAGAATATAAGAAGAGGAATCAATCCAAGATGTTAACCAATGGGTATGGATAGATACTAAGACAGATTTATAGCAGTTACTTTCTGTATCTCATTACTTAATTACCCAGTCAAGGACACCAACAAGATTTAGCTTGATTAAATTGGTAGTAAATTTTAAATTTATCAATATAAAATCTAGATAATTTGACTAGGTGATAGTTCTTGCTTTTTAATTATTCTATTTAAGTAGATACTCACTTATCTAAGCTCTTTCAATAAATGTTACTTGAGTTTAGTAACAGTAGAGTCTTTGGAACTACCTAGACTGTGGCCAGATTCCAATCTGTTGACATCATTTGTTTATCACAAGAGAAGTAAAGTAAGATTAATTGAGTATTAAGTAATTAGTGTTGCATGTGCACAATGAGCTCCTATGTGTGTACCCAAATCCTTATACTGTATTTATTACATGCCAGACACTCTTTAAAATGCTTCACATATATTAACTCATTTGAATATTCACAAACATACCTTGAGATGGATATATTATTGTTATTATTATTAGTCTAATCATAATATTTCAATTTTTCAGATGAGGAAATTGAGGCATAGATAGCTCACAATCAAACCAAGTCACCCTGGCTCCAGAATAATTATGCCCTCAATATATGCAAGTTTTTTTAGAGGTTTTACTTTAAGAACTTTTATTTTTTCTAGAATTTGATAAGATTTGGTAGTGATTTGTAACAACTAAAGAAATATTTTTAGTGGCAAGTCCTCCAATTTTAAAATGATGTTTATCATTATTATCTATATATATAAAAGGCTAAGTGACTGACTGTCCATCCGTCCAACCGACCGACCAACCGGTACACATGACACGCACTGGCAATTTAAAAATAAATGTTGACTCGTGCGTGTGTGATACATATAAAGCTCTCAGAGCCAATCACATGCGATGCCAGAATGTATCTGAAGACCAACTATTGACACAATGTACCTCTGAAGCTGAAAGAAAGCAGCATCATTGACAGAATATTATTTATTTATTAATCAATTTATATATTATTTTCATATACATTTTACTAATTTTCTTTCATCTTTGAAACTTCTATTATAAAGGTCAAATAGTGATATTAAAATATTTTGTATTTTAATTTTATAATACTATCTATCTATATATATATAAAAGCCTAAGTGACTGGCTGACTGTTCAACTGTTCAACCAGTAGCTATGATGCGCACTGACCACCAGGGGCAGACACTCAATGCACAGGCATGGAAACAGGGAACAGACTGATGAATCTCAGAGGGAAGTGGGGAGAGGGGAGGGCAGGAAGACATTATCCAAAGATCTTATATGTATACTATAGGCCCGATGCACAGATTCATACACCAGTGGGGACCCGTGTCCTGGCCTGCGGGGATCAGGCTGAAACTGGCTCTCCAACATCCTGCAAAGGGTCCTGGATTGCAAGAGGGTGCAGGCCAGGCCGAGGGACCCCAATGGTGCACAAATCCATGCACCAGGCCTCTAGTATTATATATACTATTTTGACATGTAATTTTTTGCAGTAATGTAATTACTGCACAAATCTTTCTTCTAATTAATTTCATTTCAATGTGCACAAATCCATGCACTGGGCCACTAGTAGGTTAATATGAATCAGAGTGGAAAAGATACAAAAAGAAACTATTACATGTAAACAGTCATGCAAAGCTAGTAACTGTTATCAATTTGGTCTAGTTTGTTCTGACCTTCTTAGAATATTAATTTTTTATTTTATAACATTTGGATCAATTTTGAATGTTTTTATTTTGCTTTTTTCATTTACATTTGATGAGAACCATATGTTCCTACATATTCTTTAAATCAAATATAGTTTTGGATAAAACATTTTCATATGGGTGTATCTTGATATGTTACACTAGAGGCCTGGTGCATGAAATTCATGCACTTGGGGGGGATCCCTCAGCCTGGCCTGCACCCTTTTGCAGTACGGGAGCCCTCGGGATGTCCGACTGCCATGGAGGCGGGAGAGGCTCCCACCACCATTGCTGCGCTCACCAGCAGTGAGCCTGGCTTCTGGCTGAGCAGCGCTCCCCCTGTGGGAACACACTGACCACCAGAGGTCAGCTCCTGTATTGAGCATCTTCCCCCTGGTGGTCAGTGCACATCATAGCGACCAGTCATTCCTGTTTGGTCGATTTGTATATTGGACTTTTATTGTATAGGATAAGTCGTGTATGGCAGAATACATTGTGAATACATTAATTTACTATCTTTATGAGCATTGTTATAGTTAGAAAAAATTAATTGTAGCTATTAGATGTTGAATTGCTCAATTAAAACATATGAGGATTTTTTGCCGAAACTGGTTTGGCTCAGTGGATAGAGCATTGGTCTGTGGACTGGAAGGTCCCAGGTTCAATTCTGGTCAAGGGCATGTACATTGGTTGCGGGCACATCCCCCGGTGCGGGGTGTGCAGGAGGCAGCTGGTCGATGTCTCTCTCTCATCGATGTTTCTAGCTCTCTCTCCCTCTCCCTTCCTCTCTGTGAAAAATCAATAAAATATTTAAAATAAAACATACGAGGATTTTTAAGGTTTTTTTGAGACACTCCCAAATCGCTCTCCAGGAAATGTATTATTCCAGTTTATACTATCAACAATAGAGTGTGAAAGTACTCATCTATTCACACCCTAATTAGCATGAATAGTTTCACTTTTAAAAATATTTGGCACTTTGATAAATGACAAAGTTACATTTTATTGTCATATGAATTTTTATTTATTTTATATTAATAGTCAAAACACTTCTTATGTTTGTTAGTTCTTTTTCTTTTGTTATTTATCTCTTTCTTATTAATTTATAGATAGTGACTTTGTTTTTCCAGTCTTTTTCCACTGTCCCTAAATTGTAAATGGTCTTCCAATTTTTGTTTATGGTGACATTTGGTGATTGCCCTCTGTGTGTTATTTTTAATTTTGATCACATATTTGGAAATATATTCCTCACTCTTAGATAATTACTCTGTATAAATTTTTAGTGCTTTTATGCTTTCATTTTTAAAAAATAAGATTTTATTGATTTTTCAGAGAGAGAGGAATGGAGAGGGATAGAAAGATAGAAACACTGAACAGAGAGAAATATCAGGCTGCCTCCTGCATACCCCCTCTCCCCGCCAGGGATCCAGCCTGCAACTCAGGCATGTGCCTTGACCAGGAATCGAACCTAGATCTCTTGGTGCTTGGGCAACACTCATCCACTGAGCCATACCAGCAGGGCATATGCTTTCATTGTTCATAATTAAACTTCAATATTCCTGAATTTATCTTTTATAGAAAGTGTGAGGAAGCGTACATTTCTTTTCAAAGTACTTTTGAAATTATTAATTAATATTCAATACAAATGGTTTACTATATAGCACTTGCCTCCTACTCCCAGCACACACATACACATCTACCTTTCTCTTCTGGTTTTGGTAATCTTTTCTAGTCCTAACCCCATCTTCCCTGTCTCCACATCTCCCATACAGTATTAAAAATTTCCTGGATATTTGTATAGGTTTTTCTTTTTAAGTGAATCATGGGAACATTTTTCTATTTCCTCAAAATATCAAATAGGGATTTCAAATTAAAAATTGGTCTTATAGCTTGGTATTTTGAATAAAAACGATTGATTTATAATGTTTCTCTATGAGGTTGTTTTAGTTAGAGTGGTCAGGGAAGGGCACTCTTTTCCTCCCTCCTCCTCCCCCACCCCCATTCCTTTCCCCTAGGAGTATTGACTACTCAGTCAGGCCCCTTATGGGGACAGCTTAGATGACATGTTGCTCCACAGAATAAATCCTCAGGTCAAGGCTTCACTCTCTGACCTTGAGGAGAAACAGCATTAGGAGAGAAAATCCCATCAGGGGACCTATGAACATATGAAACAGAATCACATCTTTATTTTCACTATTATCTAACTGGATTTTAGCATTTCTTTAAATAGTGCATGTAGACATTGTGAGAAATGGCTCACATGTCCGCATTTCAAAAGATGGACTGGGAAACAGAAACATGGCAAAAATGAGACTTTTAATAACATTCTCAGAGAGGGTGCCCATTGTACAGGAACACACATAGGACAGGAAACATAGCCTATTTACTTAGTCCCTCCTCCGGTTCCTCATTGGCTGAGTCCTATGAGATCACCTGTTTCCTAATACCTTACCTAGGTCTGCTTGTCTCCCATTGGTCAATTAAACTATTGGGCTGAGACCTTTCTAGCTGTCTCTACCTCCTTTTATTTAGGGGAATCTTTCTGGAAAATGTGCTATTGGCCATGTGCACAGCTCTCATACCCTCTTCCTACCCCTCCCACCCCCGCCACACACACACACACACACACACACACACACACACACACACACACACACACATCCTGTTTGCTCTGGGGAAATTCAGTAACTGCCTGGCCACATGCAGTTTATTTTTTATGAAGATGAATCAGAGGCATGTTTCTTACAAACATTATCACAATATATACCACAGATGTTTTCAGTGATAGCTATCAATAGATGTTTCAACACCACTTATGGAGATATCTCAAATATTATTTCTGCTTATTATTATTTTGAAATTACAGTAAGTACTAGTCTACCTATTATGCTTAAAGTTCTTTTAGCCCAGCTGGTGAAGCTCAATGGTTGAGCTTTGACTCAGGAATAAAGAGGTCACCAGTCGGATTCCCAGTCACAGAACATGCCTAGGTTGCGGGTTGGATCCCCAGTGTGGGGCATGCAGGAGGCAGCCAATCAATGCTGCTCTGTCTCATTGATGTTTGTATCTATCACCCTCCTTTCCTCTCTCTCTCTTAAAATCAATAAAAATATATTTTAAAAAATAAATGCGTACATAGCTATATCATGAGATTTTAAAATATTTTGATTAGTGCATTCAATTATTTACTTTATAATGCTGTATTTTATTTAATGTACCGTATCCTATATAATAAAAGCCCAGTGACCAAATGGTGGAATGGCCAGAACAACAGTCGCTATGATGCACACTGACCACCAGGGTGGCAGACGCTCAATGCAGGAGCTGCCCCCTGGTGATCAGTGCGCTCCCACAGTGCACTGCTTGGCTGACTGGGATGAGCGGTGCTCCCATAGTGGGCTGATTCCCGCAGGCCATGCCCCCCACTAGTGCAGGAATCCCGTGCACTGGGCCTCTAGTTTACAAATATTTTGAGATGAGATTTATTTTTGTCATCACACTGTGAAAGAGGTTCATGGCACACACAAAAAAGCTGAGAACCTTATATTGTAATTATCGGTTTAGGGACTTAGAGCAAAAGTTGTGGATAAAAGACTTGATAAAACTTGTTAGTTTCCCTTCTACTTTTTATCCCTCCCCATGCATGCGACTCTGTACCACCCTTATGTACTCCTTGGGTACATGAACGAGAACTCTGAGTCACCACAGCTCTTAAAACAGGCATTATTTAGCTCAAGGCAATGGCAGGAGAGAAGCAAGAGTCTAATTCTAATTGTTCTTTACTAATTGTTCTAATATTTCCCTCCCACACTCATGGCTGACCTTCTCTGGTTCAAGGTGCATACCTAAGCAAAACAGTCCTCTTCAGTTTTAGACTATCTGCTTTCTGTTTCTTTTGAAATAATCAGCTTTTCCACGACTTATTCTTTCTATTGTAACTAATTTGGTACTATGTTACATTTTAACGATTTTAAAATTGTCAAATTCAATGTTTGTTTTTGTCAGTTTCTCCTAAAATTCCTCAAGGTTTTTATATATGTTTTGTAATAATGCTCTTTGGAACATACAGCTTAAATATTATTATGTCTTCCCAGTGAATTGTTCTTTTTTTAATCACTATGTAATTACTGGTTTTACCTGCAATACTACTTTTTGTCATGTAGTGCATTTTCTCTGAAATCAGTAAAAACTATACCAGTTTTTCTCTCTGAGTATTTGCCTAATTTCTCCCTTTTCATGTCTTTATTTTATACTTCCTCTATTATTATGTTTCATTTGTCTTTTTTAAACAACATACAGATGTCATTTTTAATGTATTCTAAGAGTTCCTATCTCTGAACTGAGTTTAGTGTGTATTCATTGTGTTTACTGATCAACTTGAATTTCATTTTTATCTTATTATGTGCATCATATAATTACTAGTGTTTGTTTTATTTTGTTCCTGTTTTTGTGAGATTTTATTTTAATTTTTTTCTGTTCTGTTTTTCTATTTCTATTATTTTAGGATCATATTTAAATATTTATACATTCTTACTTGCCAAAAAAAAATCTAACATTAAACAGTAATTATTTATTTCCTTTCTACAATATTGGAATTGAGTACTTAACCTTACTAATTTTATACATTATTATTTTATGCATTTTATGATTATTATTACAATTTATTTTAGAATTTCAACTTGTTTTGCTACATGTATACATCTTATGAGTCAATGAAGCAATATTTGAATGCAGTTATAAATGACTAGAGGCCCAGTGCACGAATTCATGCACGGATAGGGTCCGGCTGGCCTGACCTGATCGGGGTTGATCAGTCCAGGCCAGCTGGGGTAAGGGGCCAAAGGTGGTTGGTGGGCCAGCTCCCCTCCCCGCCCTGATCAGTGTGAGGGGGTTGATCAGGGGTAGGGCTAGCCAGGGGGGAGGGTCCATGGGTGATTAGCCAGCCAGTCCAGCCCCCTGATCGAACTCATGGTCAAACTCCTGGTCAAGGGGGCAATTTGCATATTAGCCTTTTATTATATAGGATAGCATTTTTAATCTTAGGATTTCTTGTAGATGTGGATGTTTTCTAGACAAGGTTAAAATTAGTGTACATATATGTTGTTCATGTGTTTATTAAAAGTATGAAATTATAAAGAGATTAGACTATAGTAATGAATAAGTAAAAATTACATAATATAATTGGCAATGGAAGATAGTTTAACCCTTTGCACTCGCTTGCTTTTTTCTTGATTTCTTTATTCTAATGCTAACCATGTCGAGTCACACTCGACATCCGAGTGCAAAAGGTTTAAAACATATTAAATCAGAATCCATTGCAAATACAATAATTCACTGCATCAGAGGACCAACAGAAAAGGTTGGTAGAACATCAAAGACGAATAAAGGGACCAGCAATCTTTGATTAAATTATTTGCATTGAATTATTAAAGAACATGATAAAGTGAATATGTTGGTTTTCAGGTAATGAGCAACTAGACAACAAAAACAGTATCTTTTTGAATTTGCTGTTAGTAGTAAAATACATGAACCTTTAAAAAATATGCTCATGGCCCTAACCGGTTTGGCTCAGTGGATAGAGCATTGGCCTGCAGACTGGAAGGTCCCAGGTTCAATTTTGGTCAAGGGCATGTACCTTGGTTGCAGGCACATCCCCAGTGGGAGGTGTGCAAGAGGCAGCTGATCGATGTTTCTCTCTCACTGATGTTTCTAACTCTCTATCCCTTCCCCTTCCTCTCTGTAAAAAATCAATAAAATATATAAAAAAAGAATATGCTCATGACTCTCAAGATATATATACTTCATTTTTAAATTCCAGAGAGGAAAATACATTACCTAAGAAGATGATATCATTCAAAGTAATAAAATATTCAAATAATATATACATATAAACTATAGAATTGTAACCATAATTCTTTCATATTCTCAGGATTTTTTTAATCATTCCATATTTCTCTCTGTCAATTACTTATAGCCTTTAAAAAATTAAATTCTTTATTGTTTAATGTATTACAAAAGTCTCCGTTTTCCCCCATTGACCTCTCTTCAGCGGCCCCCAACCCCTAGCACATGCCCTCTCTCCACTCCCCCACCCCAATCTGTGTCCATTGGTTATACTTATATGCATGCATACAATTCCTTTGGTTGATCTCTCATCCCCCGCCTCCTTCATCCTCCCTACCTTCCCTCTGAGGACTGGCAGTCTGTTCGATGCTTCTCTGTCTCTGGATCAATTTTTGTTCATAAGTTTATGTTGTTCATTATATTCCACAAATGAGTGAGATCATATGACATTTATCTTTCTCCAACTGGCTTATTTCGCTTAGCATAATGCTCTCCATTTCCATCCATGCTGTTGCGAATGGTAAGAGTTCTGTCTTTTTTAAAGCAGCATAGTATTCCATTGTGTAGATGTACCACTGTCTTTTAACCCACTCATCTGCTGAGGGGCACCTAGGCTGTTTCCAAATCTTAGCTATTGTAAATTGGGCTGCTATGAACATAGGGGTGCATATATCCTTTCTGATTGGTGTTTCTGAGTACTTGGGATATATTCTTAGGAGTGGGATTACTGGGTCAAATGGAAGTGCCATTTTTAATTTTTTGAGAAAATGCCATACTGTTTTCCACAGTGGCTGCACAAGTCTGCATTCCCACTGGCAGTGCATGAGGGTTCCTTTTTCTCTGCATCCTTGCCAGCACTTGTTGTTTGTTGATGACAGCCATTCTGACAGGTGTGAGATGTTACCTCATTGTCATTTTGATTTGCATCTCTCGAATGTTTAGTGACTTTGAGCATGTTTCATATGTCTCTTGGCCTTCCTTATGTCCTCTTTCGAAAAGTGTCTATTTAGATCCTTTGCCCATTTTTTGATTGGATTATCTTCCTTTTGTTAAGTTGTATGAGTTCCCTGTAAATTTTGGAGATTCAACCCTTATCGGAGATAACATTGGCAAATGTGTACTCCCATGCTGTGGGTTTTCTTGTTGTTTTGTTAATGATTTCTTTTGCTGTGCAGAAGCTTTTTATTTTGATGTAATCCCATTTGTTTATTTTCCCCTTAGTTTCCATTGCCTAGGAGCTGTATTGGTAACGATATTGCTACCACAAATGTCTGCTATTTTGCTGCCGATGTCTTCTTCTAAGATTTTTATGGTTTCCCGCCTTACGTTTATGTCCTTTATCCATTTTGAGTTTATTTTTGTGCATGGTGTAAGTTGGTGGTCTAGTTTCATTTTTTGCATGTATCCATCCAATTTTCCCAACACCATTTATTGAAGAGACTGTCTTGACTCAGTTGTATACTCCATTGTAGCAGGGTACAATATTAACACCCAGAAATCTATGTTTTTTTAATATACCAATAATGAACTCACAGAAAGAGAAACTAAAAAAACAATCCCATTTACCATTGTAACACAAAAATTAAGTTACTTATAGCCTTTTGATTTGTTTTATAAAAATAACATAGTAAAAATATAAAAATATTCTCCATATCTGGAAACTAAATTGTGATAGTGCAACCCTCTGCTTTGGGCTTAAAGTTTGGAATACTGATGTTCTAACATGGCAAATATGAGTATCTCCCTAAGAGTAATGGTAGAAGGAATTTTCTGGATCTTTTAGCCTATCCTCCAGTGACAAGTCCCTGAGACATATAATTATTAGATTTTCATAAATATTTTTCAAGTAGTAAAAAACATGAGAGCTCCATATATTATGTTTATATTATATGCTATACTCTGTACTAAAAGTTTTACATATGGTAAATTTTATTTATTCCCCAATATATGCCTATGGGGTATTATTAACTTAATTTTATAAATGAAAAAATTAAAGATCAGCAACCTTAAATATCATTCCCCAGGTCACACAGCTATTGAGTCACTTGTCTGAGAATTCAATCCAGGCATGTGTATGAGGCATGAACCACAGTATCTGCTTTCTGGGTATGTACCATATTTTGCCAAAATGTTAAGTGATTTATTTTTACCTGCTCCTGTTCCAAAGAATATACAATGGCATCATTTGAGCAACTAGTAACAACCTATAATTTGTGATAATCAGTTGAACTTGCTAATAAAAAATGGGATCAGTTACTCAACAACTTCAGTGTATACTCTTTTCTGTTGCAAATGTATATGGAATGGATCATGCACATGATTTAGTGCATTTTGTAATAATATTATAATGGCTAACATTTTTAAGTATTTACCTTGTGCTAGGCAAAGTTACAAGTGTTTTATAGGCATACATTCATTCAAGCCTTACAACAACTATACCAAAATGGTACACTTATTACTCTCATTTTACAGATTAGGAAATTGAGGCACCCTGAAGTTAATTATCTTGTCCAGGTCCACACAACCAGTAACTGAAAATCTAAAATTAGTACTCAGGCAGGGAAGCACAAGTATTTAGATACTCAACCATACTCTATAAAATAAGTACACATAGAAAAAGATTTAACATACCCATAGTGAATGATTTAATTCAAATATATATAAAATATTATTTTCTCAAGGCTTACATTCTTATTTTTAAAGATTTTTGAAAATTTATAAACATTTATAAAATTGAAAGAAAACTATAATAAACTTCCATATGGTTATTAAATAGATAAATCTTTTTATTCAAACATGGGAAAACCTGAGATACATTGAATTTATGAGCAGTGCAGAGACTAACTATGGAATCTGCAATCAGGGAACATTCATATCCAGTCTTTCTGATGTTAACTCACCACAACTGACAGATGCTTGGTTGTGAGTATGGAATATTAACACATGTAGCTGATGGAGAGAAATAGAGGATTTTTCTTACAGAGACTAAACTTAGGTGGCTATAGCTGATTAATATTGCTTATATTTAAACAGAACACTAAATTAGAGTGAGATTTAAAGAAATATGACTTATTATTTTAACTAGATTTCTTACTAAGTCTTTATTAATTGCTTAATCCCTTCTTAATCCATCTCTGAGGTTTGGAAGCTGTGGGGTTTCTGCTACTTTACCAGCAGTTTTTTTCAGCCTTTCCCACTCTATTCTTTAATCCTTTTAGTAATGAGTACCAATTACCTCTAAAATGGCAAGAAAATAAATGTATGCAGCAGTGTGAGGGCATCATTTTTAATGAATCATCATGAATACATTTTCTCTAGACAAAAGATTTTTGTTTTCTGAATTTGTTGTTTTTTCTTCAGAAAGCCATATTCATGTCCTCTTCTAAACTTGTATAGATATCCAGTAGTATCAACTCACAGGATAATATAAACACTTCTATCTATGAAAATCTTGAGATTAAAGTTATACACATAGTTAAACAAAACAAAAAGTTATTAAACAGTTAAAAAGTCATAAAGGGCTTTGTAAGTTACAGAAACTGCCTTCAAGTTCTTCCTGACCTTGAAAACCAGATGAAAACCTGGTCAAAAATTTTGACAATTTATAAATTGATATTCTCTTAAAACTCAATCATAAAATGAACATTTATATTAGAAAAATAAATGTATATTCATAAAGCCCAAGTAAGCCTAGGCTCTTTTTAATGTTTGCCTTAAAATAATGATTTTTATTGATTATGGCACTCGTTTTATTTTATGATGTCTAAAAAAATAACCTAAAAAATGTTGTAATAAATATCTTTATACATATATCATAATATATTCGGTCATTTTAATAATGAAAACCTCTTTGTTGATCAGAAGATAAAACCTTAGCTATGATTAACACCTTCCTTACTTCAAATTTGCACTCATTTACATTCCTACCTGCATGCTGGTAAATGCCACTTCTCCTATATCCTATCTCAAAACTGAGTAGGGTCATTCTTTTATTTTTCTTTTCTTTTTAAAAATTTTCTTTATTGTTGAAAGCGTTATAGATGTCCCTTTCCCTCCTCACTGAACTCCTCCTATCCACTCCCCAGGCCTTCACCCAACTATTGTCTTTGTCCATGGGTTATGCATATATGCGTAAAAGTTCTTTGGTTAATCTCTTCTCTCCCCTCCACCACTTCCCTTAAAAATATATATATATATATATATTTATATATATTTATTGATTTTTTACAGAGAAGAAGGGAGAGGGATAGAGTTAGAAACATCGATGAGAAATATAGATCAGCTGTCTCCTGTACACCCCCTACTGGGTATGTGCCCGCAACCGAGGTACATGCACTTGACTTGAACCTGGGATCCTTGGTCCACAGGCCAGCACTCTATCCACTGAGCCAAACTGGTTGGGGCCACCCCTTCCCTTTGAGATTAGTCAGTCTGCTGCATGCTTCCATGTCTCTGGACCTATTTTGTTTATAAATTTCTTTTGTTCATTAGATTCCACATATAAGTGAGATCATGTGATATATGTCTTTCTCTGACTGGTTTATGTCACTTATCACAATGCTCTCCAAGTCCCTCCATGTTATCTCAAAGAGTAAGAGATCCTTCTTTCCTTATAGGTGCATAGTATTCCATTTTGTAAATGTACTACAGGTTTGTGTGTGTGTGTTTTTTTTAATCTACTCTGCTACTATCCCTTTAAATAGCTTCATTTTCAAGGAGAGCCCTTTTCTAACTCCCCAGCCCGTGGTGTCACTCTTCTTGCTACTAGCTCCCAGGACATGCTTGGCTTTTACTTTCTTAATCATAGCATCCAGCACACGGAAGAGTATCACTTGACCAATTGTCTCTATTTCTTGCTATATTTGAGTCTTGAGAAAGCCTGAATCAGGTGCTTCTTGTGTATCTCCACATCAAACCCAAAGCCTAGTGCATGGTCGACACTAAAGGAAATGCTGTTGGTTTTCAAAGAAAATGTAATGACTGTGCATCTGTACCTTCCAAGCTGACAGCCACCATGGTTGTTTATCTCTGCCAATAAGGTATTTAGGGTTGTAAACAGAAAGTCAGATGACCTCTGAAGGCTCAGCCCTCAAACTTTCACAGGTTCAAGTAGTAATTCTTTTGTAAAATCCTAGGAAATATTTTTAAAAGAGGCAAAAGATAAACAAAACAAAACCTAAATTCCAGAATTGGAGGGGACTTTCCTTAACTAGTTCTCACTTAGAAATTCTCCTCGATCAGACTCATACTACAATAGTCCAGTTAACTATGTACCATTTATGTTATCACTGTTACTAGTGATTTTGAGTGACAGATTTTGTCCAATTTTGAGAAACAGGAAAATATGAAATGGAAGATAATTCCAAATATATTAAAACTAGAGGCCCGGTGCATGAATTCGTGCACCAGTGGGATTCCTCAGCCTGGCCTGCAGGATGGGGACAAAACCAGCTCTCTGACATCCCCGGAGAGGTCCCGGATTGCGAGAGGGCACAGGCCAGCTGAGGGATCCCACCGTTGCACAATCAGGACTAGGGAGGAACGCAGGAGGTTGGCCAGCTGGGGAGGGACCGTGGGAGTACTTCAGGGTATGCCTGGCCTGTCTTGCTCAGTCCCAATCAGCTGGACCCCAACAGCAAGCTAACCTACCAGTCAGAGCATCTGCCCCCTGGTGGTCAGTGCACATCCTAGTGAGCAATTGAGCGGCCTTAGCATATTATTAGCATGTTATGCTTTGATTGGTTGAATGGACAACCGGATGACCAGACACTTAGCATATTAGGCTTTTATTATATAGGACCTGTGTCCTGGTACACGAAATTTGTGCACGAGGGCGGGTGTCTCTCAGCCCGGCCTGCACCCTCTCCAATCTGGGACCCCTCGGACATCCCTCTTGCAATCCAGGACCGTTGGCTCCTAAACACTCACCTGCCTATTTATCTGATCACCCCTAACCATTCTGCCTGCCAGCCTGATCACCCCCAACTGCCCTCCCCTTCCAGTTTGATTGTCCCTAACTGCCCCCCCCCCCCTGCCTGCCGGCCTGATCACCCCCAACTGCCCTCCCCTCCTGGCCTGATTGCCTCTAACCGCCTCTGCCTCGGCCCCACCACCATGGCTTTGTCTGGAAGGATGTATGGAAGGTCTCCTGGTCTAATTAGCATATTAACCTTTTATTAGTATAGAGGATTTTATTCTTATATTCAGTACATCTCACAAAATACTTCATACTGTAAAGAATAAATATAGATAAAACATTTCATCAAAAGAAAATGGGTTTCTTCATGGCTTATTAAATAAATGATGAACAATTATTTAATGTTGGATGTACATCCAGAGCATCCACATACCTTAGTGCAGTCATGGCCCTATGGTAATAGATAGTGTCTGAGTACATACAGATCACAAGTCAATGGCAGATCCTAACATTATATCCTCTCACTTGTTCTTGATTTAGTAGTACCTGTCATGACCTAGACTTTCAGGTGGCTAGACACAATTTTATATCTTAACTCATATTGTAGTAATTTTTCCTACAAATATTTTTGCAAGTTTAAACGTTTTAAGTGGTAAGTAGTTCATTTTCTAAAGCAATCAAACTCTATTATCAAGAGTGGATTTCTTTTCCTCAGGGTTAGAAGTGATTATTAATTTTTTTGGACATAAACATTAAACTCTAGTTCTTGGCAGTTTTCCTGGAGACTTGGGAAGTGAGGATCTTATGTCTCAAAATCTCTAAAGTATATAAATAAATCTCCAGATCTAAAGGAGCCATTTCAATGAAATGAGATACCTTTATTCATGCGTGAACTCTTAGATGACACAAATTAAGTTGATTTGAGATTTGTGCCATTTCAAGTCATATCTTTAACAAATGCTTCCTGAGAATGTGAACTCCTGGTCTGATGTTGCTACAATTCCCAGTTTCTCACAAGAGGACTCTATGCTTTTCTAGCTGTTTTCTTCATGTGCTCACATATGTTTCCAGTTCATTTGTATGGGTGTACTTGTGTATTTTGCTCAATATTTCAGTATATTTTTCATATATGTATGTTTTTTTAACATATGAAATCAGTTTCCTGCAGAAAGGGTATTAATAATTTGGTGCAGTATATCGATACTAAGTGTAGAACAACTGGGAAAGAGAAATAGCAAATGGCACACATCACTGAATTTTAATCGACACCTTCTCCCTGGCAGTACTTATAACTTTCTCTATGACCTTCACAAAGGGGTTTCATGTTAAAACATTTAGATGAAGCAATGATCAAGCTAGTGGCAAGCCAAAAGGCATTTTTAAATCTTGGAGCCTACTTATACTTGAATTGCTCTTTGTTGTAATTATATAAACTAAAGCTAAATTATATATGAATTACATTACATTTATGAATTATATACAACTTTATAGATCTTTTACAACTTTTGAAGATTTATCATGGAGAGCTCACCTTTTCCTCTACAATTAACACGTAAGAAGATATGTGTGTGTGTGTATGTATATATATAGATACATATATATATATCTATATATATCTCTCTATATATATATACACATATATATAATGTGTGTATACACACACACACACACACACACACACACACACACACACACACACAATACTAGAGGCCCAGTGCACCGATTCGTGCACTGGTGGGGTCCCTCGGCCAGGCCTGTGGGGATCAGGCTGAAACCAGCTCTCCGACATCCCCCGACAGGTTCTGGATTGCAAGAGGGCACAGGCCAGGCTGAGGGACCCCACTGGTGCATGATCGGGGCCAGGGAGAGATCATGGGAGGGATCGTAGGAGGGCTCCAGGGTGTGTCTGGCCAGCCTCATCCAGTCCCGATTGGCTGGACCCCAGCAGCAAGCTAACTTACTGGTTGGAGTGTCTGCCCCCCTGGTGGTCAGTGTGCATCATAGCGACTGGTCGAACGGTCAAATGAACAGTTGGTCACTTAGCATATTAGGCTTTTATTATATAGGATATGCATATGTATGTGTATATAAGGTGTCCCCATAATGTATACACACACTTTGAATAATTATAAAGGCTGTATTTATTAAAATACATTTTATTTTCAAAATTAAGCTATCAGCTGTTAAAGGGTATATACATTTTGGGGGGACACCCTGTACATAATTAACCCTATTTTACAAATGAGGAAATTGAAACTTAAAGACATCAAATGACTATGCTGAGGCCTCACAGATATTAGTTTCTATACACAACAACTTGGGTACTTAGATTATTCATTAATTCCTACTAAGTAAATATATAAAAATTAAGCAATATGGCAACAAATATAGAACAAATGCATTAGCAGATATTTTATGAGTTCCTACTGTGTGCAAAGCATCACAGACACCTCATTTTCTTATTTCTCAGTGGTACTTTCTGCACCCCTTGGCTATAGTATAGTTGCAGCTTCCATCATTATAAAGGCATGACCCTCTCCTGGGCTTCAAGCCAAATACTGAACAGCATGAGATAATGTGCAAAGCTGTATTCTTGTCATCTGATAATTTGTAAAAGCAAAATTGTCCACAAGAAAGATTTCTATAAATATTTTATACAAAATCATTTACAAAAAATTCTAGTTTTTGAATTAAATTATTTGTTTTCACTTATATTTTAAGATTGTTGATCAATTTGGCCAACCAAGTTGTTACAGAATGAACCATTCCTGGTGCCTGCTGTTCTCCCTGAGAATGCTGTCACTTTGTAGGAGCCCCATTATCTTTTTGAGGCCACCTGGGGATAGTTTATTAATTTGTTGGTTTACCAGTCTCTAATTATCCTGAAAGACTTAATGTCATTTCCAAAGGTGCTACAGAGAGCAGCACTGTAAATCTGATACTTGGTAATTTTCACTTTATGATACCTTTCATGGGAAATTCTGAATGCGTATCTGAAGAGAGCCCTGACTGGGTTCTTTCTCCTTCACTTATTATTCCCCACTGAAGGCACTTTGTTTTCTTTGCTCACTGAAGAGAAGAAATAACACACGAGTTATTAGCAACAAAATAGGAAAACAGCAACATCAGAAATGTGGTAATTAGGAGGTCTATAATGGCACATATGTGTCATAAACTGCCAATTAATCTTGATGATATGAAAGGTAGTCAGCTTTAGTTACCAGTAATTCCTCCTACCAGAAGATCTTGACAACCATGAATGATCTGTGCAGGTTCTAACTTTGCTTCTGTTTCATTAGACCACTATGAACACATCTTTTTACTTCAGAGTTTAAATCTGTGGACCACAGGGAATGTTGTTCAAGCTATTGATTTGCTTATTTATACATTATACAGAACATATGTACAAAGCATTTGATGAATTTATGAAAAAAAAAAGACACAAAAACAGACAGCTGGAATACACTTTGAGATTCTTACACATATGATAGTTCATATGTGCTTTAGCATTTCCAGAAATAGGTAGTAATGTTTTTATTTTCTTTACATCCAATTTATTTTAAATTTACTTTTCATCAACATCAATAATTCAGAATATAGCTGGAAATGCGGAAAAAGAGAGTTTGCAAAGAACATATCTTATGGTTCAAATGTTCTGATAGTATGATGACCCTTGAAATCTCTATTTCACATTTGATTTCCACACTAGTCTACTGCCATTCACAGCACGAGGTTAGCAAAGACCTGTTTACACCCAAGATTTCCATGTTCCCAACTCCCCTTCACACTTCAAACCATTGGCTTCACATCAACTCTACCAAAACAGATATGATCAGACTTAAGGTCACCAAACACCATCTCTCAGTTTTCCTCATTGTTGATTTCTCAGCAGCATTGGACCTCATTGGCCACACTGCCTCTTTTTCTTGTTGTTTCTTTCTATCATTTTCATTTCTTCTTTCAGAAATCCTGTCAGGCATATCCTCTTAAATATGACTATTTAGTGTCAGAGTTCCTCAAGATCAATGACTCCTACATAGATATATGGGCAAGACTCCAATTCTGAGCAGCCGGCCCAGAGACTCAAGAGCCTGCTTTACATCTCCAGTTGGATATCTCTTAGATATCTCAAGTTCAACAAGTCTACAACTAAACAAATTGTACCCCCTCCTCATATTCCTCCATATCCAGACTTTCTCTTGTTATGTGTCTCAGTAAATGGTATCCCTCTTCAAACATTGCTCACCTCAGAAAACAGGGAATAATGATGGGCATTTGTCTTTTTTTCATCCCCTAGTTATCACTTTTAATTTCTGAGTCCTCCTTAACTGTGTTTCCAGTTTCCACTGCCATAGCCTGAGTTGAGTCTCTTTCATCTCTTGCCTGGGTTAGGATCTGTACTGGCAGAACCTCACGGAGCTCTGGACATCTCATCTAGTCACCACATTGCAATCAAATTGAAGCTTTAAGAACGTAGATCTGATCTCACTCATTTGTGGATTATAATGAACAACATAAACCGATGGACAAAAATAGATCCAGAGACAGAGAAGCATAGATTAGATGCTTAAATCTCAGAGGGAAGGCAGGGGAGGGTGGGGTAAGGGAGAGAGATCAACCAAAGGACTTGTATGCATGCATATAAGCATAACCAATGGACGCAGACACCAGGGGGGTGAGGGCATGAACGGGAGTGGGGTGCAGGGGGGGCAATGGGAGGATAAGGATACATATGTAATACTTAATCAATAAAGAAAAAAAAAAGAGAATGTAGATCTATCACGTCACTGCATTACTTAAAATGCTGCATTGGCTTCCTATAAATTTTGGGGTAATGATCAAGTGTTTAATATAGTCCATAATGACCTACAGAATTTAATCTCTGCTACCTCTTCAGCTATACTCTGTGCCATTCTCTTCCTTGGTGTCTTTCAATATACCAAGCTCCTTCCTGTCTCAGGACTTTGGCATATTCCATTCTCTCCATCTTGAAAGCTCTGCACCATTGAACCCTATCTAACGCACCTACCCTCAGTGAATAACTACATATTCATTCTTCAAAGCTCAGTGAAAATGTCAGTTCCTCAAAAGCCTTTCCTGACCATTCTTGATCCTCTTGTTATACCGGAGAGTCTCATTGGCAGTCTCTTCCTCTCTGCTGTTTGAAATTATTAAATAATGGTGTAAATAACTACTTGTTTGAAGTCTTTTTGGCCTGCTATAATATAGGCTTCATGGGATAAACAACTTTATTTATATTGCTCACTGCTGCACAACACTCAACGAATAGCTTGCTCATAAAGGCAGTTTTATGTATATGTATTTAATGAGTGATCAAACAAAGTAGTAATTTAAATAGGTAATATTACGTATTTCTAAAACCACTGACACACACACACACACACACACACACATACACACATATATAATTTATAAATGTTTATAAATAAATCCATGAATGTAATAAAACACACTTTTTGCTTAAATAAAGTTGCTCCTGGTAAACATTGAATCCTAACCAGATGAACTATACTTTTTATTATCAAAATTATATTTATTATCTTTTGATTTGATAAAGGGATTTTTTGATGCTCTAGAAAGAGAAGAGAACTTGGAATGCTTGGACATCAATCTATTAAAGAGGATAGTTATTTTCTTGCTTGGAAATTTCTTCCTTCTGGGAAAAGAACTTCAGATTTTGCCAGATTGCCAAGGATTCCATATCACAAAAATGTAAAGAACTCCTGAATTATGCTATTTATTAGTTGTGTCATGCATTGTGTTTAGTGTTCATTAAAAAACTCTTTAGGGAGAAGATTCTAATCTTGTAAAGAAGAGTCAAATTGTAAAAGAATGCCACAGGTCTTACTTTCTACTCAGTTGTTGAGTCTTTGGTTTTTCAAACTGTTTTGTAAGTTTCTTGCTTTAACATGCAGTATTATTTTCTATCCCTATCCTGCTTTGTACCCAAACTCTACACTCACCTCAGGCTGAAAGTGAGGTTTTGAATTAGAGTTGGGTCCTTGAACACTTGCTGCTTCACACTTCTCTGCAGGGAAGTAATGCCTTTTACTTAACATTTTTACTCCCACTGTAGGGAGTGAATACATGTTTTCGGCTGATGAAAAAGAATTAACCTCAGGCTCTATTTCTGGGCCACCCAAATATGTGCTTTTGAATGAAAGGAGATTGCAAGAGCATCCTTATCATTTTGTCACACTGAGATTGGAGGAATTGGTTGAGAAACCCTTTCAGGGTTGGCAAGGGACAATAAAATTCATCCAATTAAGATGGAAAAAATGAAAGCACATAGCCTTCCTTTTTTTAAAAACTAGTCTTTGCTGTTGTTTGAACTGTATTTTTTATTTCAGATGGTCATTACTATTCTCCAATAAGAGGTAATGTATTTGAATTCTATGATTGTCCTGAAAATATAGTTCCACTCAGTATTTCCACCATGGGATAATGCCCTTAAGCAAACTAGCAATTAACCATTTATTTTAATGAATTTTCCAGGTAATTGATTATTTTTGCAAATGTAGAAATTTTATTGCATGTTTTATTGATGAAATTATTTCTAAATGTATTGCACCTTTCCTTGTTTTTATAAACAGTGTGTGTGCATACACACATGAGTATATACACCGAGTGGCCAGATTATTATGATCTCTGAAAGCATAATAATCTGGCCACTCAGTGTGTGTGTGTGTGTGTGTGTGTGTGTGTGTGTATGTATGTATGTGTATATATATATATATATATATATATATATATATATATATATATTAGAGGCCTGGTGCATGAATTCATGCATGGGTGGAGTCCGGCTAGCCTGGCCAGGGAGAGGGGACATGGGCGGTTGGCCGGCCTGCCTGCTGGTCGAACTCCTGGTCGAGGGGACAATTTGCATATTAGCCTTTTATTATATAAGATATACACTGAGTGGCCAGATTATTATGTGTTCAGAGATCATAATAATCTGGCCACTCAGTGTATATATATATATTTTTTCTTCTATGAATTCTAAAATGATTTAAATGTTACCATAAATATAGCTTTCTTTTCATCATGATCCACTTTTCCTGACATTTTCATATTACTAATAATGAGAGCAAGTGTTGTTATAATGAAGGGTATCGGCTTAGAAGCAAGACATGTGTGCTTGACTTCTGGCTTTTCTGTTCAACCTGCAGTTTTGTTACCACGTGCAATTGATTTAGTAACACCGTTTACTCAACTGTAAAAAGAGGGTATAAATACTACCTCATTAATTGAATGAAATAGTGGATGCTCATTGAGAGGTACATATGTGCTACCTAATAAATGGCAAGTCACATAATTACTGTGCTGTAAAATTCTGCCTTCAGGACAATGGAATATGTTGTGTGTTTTTTCCTATATGAAAGATCTACTCTAGTGTTCTTTTGTCCATTTTTAGTGGGTAGCCTATCACTGCTGAAAGATGATTTGTACCTTGGCGTTCTTTCTTTTTTCTTTTTTCTCTTCTTCCTTTTTGCTTTGGCTTTTTCTTCCTCTCTGTAATTTTGGTTAATAATTTTTAATGTCATGATTAGAAGTTATTTCCTTTTATATAAACACAGGGTTAATCAATGCATATGCTACCTCTATTTAATCAATAAACCAATGAGTCATATTATGATGCATGTGATTATTTTTTTCCTCACAGATCTTATTGTCTCTTGGGTGATTTTATGTTGTTCAGAGGCTTTTTTTTTTCTTTTCTATTTGGTCTCTTTTGAGATTATGGGAATTAACATGAACAAGCAAATGCAACCCAGTGCTGTTTCCTATGTGATCTTCAATGTCCCCTAGGTTTTCCAGGTCATACATTGAAGGGGAGATCACTTACCTTTAGAAATGCCAGAGATTGGACAGAGGTATATGAATTTTTCCTGCAGAGATGCCTTTAGCTGTACAGTTCTTCTCCTATGGAGAACACTACTCTCCTGCTTTCCCTCTGCTCCTCTATGAGTTGGAACATGGGACATTTGTCAGTCCTCTGAGTTATATAGCCCACTGCTCTTGTCCTGCTCATTAAGAGAGAAGTCCCAGCTCTTCAGTTTGCTCCCCCAGGAATACAGTTCTCCAATCATACCAAACTCTCCTCTCCAGGGCAGAAAACCCCAGGCAAGGTTGACAGAGGCAGGTTGGGTCCTGATGAGGTTGAGCCCAGCCTAAGCTCCAGGTTTGGATGACTGCACATTCTGACACCCTGACATTGCTGCTCCAGCTCAGCCAGCCCATCCCCATCACATGCCTTATCACTCATTTTCTCACAGTCTTCCTTGGGAGCCTCGCTGTCTTCCTGACATTCTCAAATTGCAGAAAGATGGTGATTCTTTCTTTCAAGTTCTTTCCCACAGAGCTCATATTTAAGACTATTTGGGGACAGAAAGTCAATTAAATATTCTCTACTATTCAAACAAGGCACAAAGTAAAATATTAATATAACTGAGCCAAAACATGCTGTTATAAAAGTAAGTTCTCAATATTTACATATTTAAAAAGAGATTTAAAAAATTATTTTTATTGCATTTGAAACAATTGCTACACACCGTTCCTATTACCCTGTCTTTGTTTATTTGCTTTTATTTTTTAGTCCAAATTTTGCCATCAAAACTATTTAAATTATAAATAGTATTTCTATATTCATGGATTTTTCAGATTTTTCTTTTCACTAGCAATCAACATCAGAATGTCTAACTAAACATCACAGCTGTGTATCCGGTTCTAAAAATGTTAGGTAAATTCATAGAAATTAGAAATTATATTTCACATGAAAATATAAGGTTCACATAATACATTTTTTGTTTTTAATTATACTATTGTATAATTCCGTTTTTTCTGAACTCATGAATTGATTGTGTTGATGTATTTTTCATTAATTTTAGCTCCTTTATTCATTGAATAATGTGATGATTGGTATCACTCACATGTCATTTAAGTGGATACATTACTCTTGGCAAGAGCTGATTCTCCCTCAGGTTCAGTGGGTGATATCATCACTGTTCATATGATTAAATGACACTTAATAATATGGATTTGCCAAATTGTGTAATATCTTCCTACTATGTCCTCACTATCCCCATTTTATAGCCAGAACACTGGCAAATTTGGCTCTCCAGTGAAGGTTTCAGATAGGTAAATACAAGAAGGGGAGGTTTTAATTTGGCTCTGACATTGTTTAACATTCATGAAATATTGTTTTATTGTTGGAAATTTATTAATTATTATATTGGCTCTTGGGCCTGGTTCTTGCAAGGACTATAGTAGATGCCAGAAACTAAATAACCTTTTGTCATTCTTCTGAATAAAGGATTGTTTGTGCTCTCCAGTTGATGAATTATCTCTGTGCCTTGTCGTTATAAAAAGAAACTCATCTTGTTCACTGGCCTGGCAGGAGATGAGAAGGCCCTAGAGAGAGCACAGAGAGTTTTCCTTCCACAAATCATATGCATGATGGATGCTGTGGGTCTTCTCTGGAAATGAATGTGTAAAGAACCCAGGACAAAGCATAAAAGTTTCATTGTCACCACCACTTGATATATGATAGATTATTACAATTTTACAGGATTTTTGTTTTTACCCATACTAAATTATTTTAAATCTAGGATGGAGAAATATACTTTTGTGTATTCTATGGAAATAAAGAGAAAGCTTATAGACTTAAATGAAGCTAAGATAATATCAATACTTTTATGATTATCCTATTAGTTTATGTCAGATTTATGGAAACTTTTGAAAGCATAGCATATGACGGTATATCTAAGAGAAAAGCTAAGTTATTCCTTAAAACCACTATGTTTCTACTAAATAAAAGGTATCAAACTTGGGATTGGATAAATTGTCTTGCTATTTTTTTCTTTTTTTAAATTAATGAGTAAGACTTTATGTTCTTAGAGGAGTTTTAGATTCGCAGTTAAGTTGACCACATAATACAGAGAGGTCCAATTTAACTCCTGTTCCTGCAAATGCATAGTATCCTACACCACAGTGGTACCTTTGTTATAATCAATGCACCTACACTAACACACTATTATCGCCCAAAGTCCACATTTCACATTAGGATTCACTTTGCATTGTGCATTCTATGTGTTTGAACAAATGTATAATGACATGGATGTATCATTATAATATCATATAAAATAGTTTCATTGCTCTAAACCCTCTGTGCTTTGCCTTTTCATCCCTCCATCCTTATCCCCAACCACTGGCAACCACTAATCTTTTTATTGTCTTCATGGTTTCTCCTTTTTCAGTGTCATGTAGTTGGAATCATACAGTATGTAACCTTTCCAATTTTGCTTCTTTCACTTAGTAATATGAATTTACATTTCCTCCATGTCTTTTTAAGACTTGGCAGCTCATTTCTCACCGTCTGGGTGTACCACAATTTTCTTTTCCATTCACGTACTGAAGGGCATTTTGGTTGCTTCCAAATTTTAGCAAGTATGAATAAAGCTGCTATAAATATCCATATGCAAGTTTTTGTGTGGACATAAATTTTCAGTTCCTTTGGGTAAAAACCAAGGGGCACAATTGTGAATCATATGGTAAGAGTATGTTTAATTTTACAATAAATTGTCAGCTGTCTTGAAAAGTGGCTATACCATTTTGTATTTTCACCAGCAATGAATGAGAGTTCCTGTTAGTCCACATTCTTCTTAACATTTGTTGTCATTGTTCTCCTTTTAGCCTCTTTAGAAGCTTATTAATTTTTATCCTGTCAAAGAACCAATTTGTGGTTTTCTTGATTTTCTCTTTATAGTTAAAAATTGATCTAGTTTTAATTAATTTTTTCCCTGTTTATTGGACTTAAGTTGTTCTTCTTAGTTCTTAAGAGGAATTTTAGATTTTGGATCTTTCTTCTTTTAAATATATGTATCCACTGCTATAAATTTCCCTGTAAGCACTGCTTTTGTTGTATTCCACAAAATTTGATAACTTATATTATCATTTTCATTTAGTTCAAAATTTTAAAATATTTTCTTGAGTTTGATTTCGTTGGGCCATGTTTTATCTAGAAATGTATTGCTTAATCTCCAAGTATGTAGGGTTTTCCAGCTATCATTCTCTTATTGAGTTTCAATTTAATTCCATTGTGGCCTGGCAGCAAACATTGTATGATTTCTAATTTTTTAAAACATTTTAAAGTGTGTTTTATGGCACAGAATGTGGTCTGTCTTCATGAATGTTCCATGTGATCTTAAGAAAATGTGTAATCTGCTCTTATTGGGTGGACTAGTCTATATATGCCAATTAATTGATGATGTTGTTGAGTACAACTATACTATTCTTACTGATTATCTGCCTGCTGGATCTGTCAATTTCTGATAGAGGGGTGTGTGGGAATCCCTTGTCACGTCCCGCATGTTTCAGGGTTCCCGTTCAGGTCCGGTTTCTGGAGAAGGCCGCAATCAAAATGAAGAGAAGCTAGAAAAGAATCAATTTGGGAAAATGTGGGGCCAGGCGGAAGCCCACCTCTAGTGGGAGGACTGCTCAACTGCTCTGGCCTTTGCCATCCCTTTTATTGGGGTTCTGAGATACACCCATATCCTTTAGGCAGGAAATTCCAACAAAAGACAATCAGCAAAAATTTACATGATTAACAGGTGAGAGATTCTTTAACTACCAATGTCTCAACTAAACAATGAGTGAATGGCTCTGACCATTCAGAGCGATTAAGGTTGACCAAAGCATTCCTTAAGGTTGACCAGCCTTCTGGATTCCCTTTTCATATTTAAGTACAAAGTGTCAATGTTCGGTTTTTGGCAGGGGTGTTTGAGTCTCCAACTATAAATAGTTGATTCATGTATTTCTGGTTGCAGTTTTATCCATGTGTGCTTTGAATATTTTGAAGTTGTGTTGTTAGGCATATATATATGTACACACTAAAATTGTATGTCTTCTTGAAGTATTGACCTCTTTATTATGTATGAGACTTTTTTATCCCCTATAATTTTCATTGCTCTTCAACTGTGAGCTCATAATATTTAAATGAAATACCGAGGAAGGAATGTAGGAATTAGAGTAGGAGAGTTGTGGAGGCTCTAGTTGGAGAAATACGGGATAAACTCTTCTCACTACTCTCATTTATTCTTTAATCAAATGCAATTATAAATTCTGCACACATATCTCAGTGATGAAATTGCTTGTTTCAAATCCAGTGGACTAATTTGTCTTTATCTTATTTGTTTCCTCAACTATATTTAACACATACAGGGTAATTCTCCCCTCGCCCTTTTAAACTATTCTCTTCCTTGGCCTCTTGATACTACAGTTTCCTTATTCTCTAACTTGTCTTTCTACTTTTCTGTTTCTGATATTTCTCTCTTACCCCATAAGCCATGGTTCTCTTTATGACATTACTTTACAGTCTCTTCTCTTCTCCCTTTGTGCACTTTCCTGGAGCAGCCACGTCTACTTCCATGGCTTAAATTTCAACTTTTGTTGTTATGACTCCCACATCCATACCTCCAGCTTAGGTCAATCTCCATAAGCTGCAGACCGGCATATTCAAGTGCTTACTGGGCAGCGCCACTGGGAAATCTTTCAGACATCCTGCAGTTTATGTGTAAAATACTGGATTCAAAGATTTTCTCCATAACTCTAGTCTTTTTTCTGTTTTTCGTATCCTAATGAATGACATTAATCGCTGTACCATGTTGCTCTAGCAGAAAAAATTTTGGAATAATTTTTAACTCTCTTTCATCTCAAGTGCCCAGTGAATCATCAAATCTTGTGTATTTGAACTCTTAAAAATCTCTTCAATATACTCAAATTCCCCTACCTTTTCCAATTCAGAGAATGTGTTAGGGCCATTATCTCCTAATTGGCCTTTCTCTCCTCAGTTTTTCTACTTTCAAATATTTATCCTTTATCAAGCTCTGTGTAAGCCCTTGATGAAGTTTCAACCTCTAGACTTCTCTCAAACAGGACTTTGGGTTCACTCTTCCTTCTATTCACTCAGTTTGTTTTTCTTGAATGGAACTCATTCTCGTGACCAATTCCCTCCTACTCATCTTTCTTGTGTAGCTTAAATGTTACTTTCTCTGGAAATCACTATATGGACATCCAAAGTGTGTGTGAGGCCCATCTTCTGTAAGCTCTTATTTCCTCCCGTGTATTACGTAGCATAAGACTTATCACCGTGATCCATTACCACCTGATTAACTGTCTCCTCCGTTAGACTGTCAGCTCCAGGAAAGCACAGGCCATGGTGCTTCTCACTGTTGTGTCTCTGGAATCTAACACAGTGTTCGACACGGAATAGGTTGTTAAAAAATATTTTCCTAATGGAGGAATAAAAACTAAGACAGCAGACAGAAACAATATAAATAATTACAGGGATAATTTTTTTTGCATTTTTGAAGTTCTTTCCCAAAATGATTTATGATACTTAAATAGAGAAAAAGAGAGGCGACATTTGAAGATTCTTGGAAGAAAAGGAAGGAAGAGGAGGAGCAAGAGAATGCTTCTTAGAAAGAAGTAGAGAGGAGGGATGTCTTTAAAAATATTTAAAATACTTTTTATTTGCATTAGCCAAAATATATCTACGGTACAAAATTCAAATGTACACTAGGAACTACAATGAAAATTTAATGTCCTGTGTCTTCGGACACCCAAACATCCTTTTTTCCATCCTGGGGACAATCACTGAGATCAGCTTTCCTTTTATCCTTCCATACACAGTCTATATGTTCCTAAGCATTTCTATGATTATATGTACATGATTTTAAAATGTATTTCATAGAGTCAGCAGCTTAACACACACTTTTCTTTTCTGCAGTTCTATCATCTATCTATCATCTATCTATCTATCAATCAGATATCTATCATTGATATATGTTCTCATCAGTAATAAAGCATAATCTTTTTTTAAAAAAACCTCTTGGAGTCACATTATATGGATTGGCCATATTTTATTTAATCTGATCCACAGTGATGGATTATTAGACTGTGCTTTGTCTTCTATATATAACAATTTACCTCTATACAAGCATTACTTTGCTCATATGGGAGTAAATAGTTAAAATTAGAAATGTTATCAATCAAAGAGTACATATATCTTTTTATGTTGAAAGATCTTATTAAACTGTCTTCATTGGGAGCTGCACTGGTTATACTCTCACCTGCTGCATCTTTACCTGTCTTTATAGGCACTGCCCTCAGTGTTGCCAGGCAAGCTTATTTTTGCCAAACTAATGGGTTAAAAAAAAATCTCATTTTAGTTTTAATTAATTTTTGGCAAATGTGACTGAGATACAATGTCTTTTTATATGTTTAAGAGTCCTCTGTAGTTGATTTTTTCTTTTTAGTTAAATAGCTATGCTCATTATTTTCTAAGCAGACTGTGGATCTTTTGATGATTTATTTCAAATTTGTACTGTTATAAATATTTTTATATAACATATAATTAATTTTATTTAATAAGTATTTTCAATGGTATCTGTAACTAATATATATACGTACATATATATATATATGTGTGTGTACATATATATTTATTTATTTATTTATAGTTGTATAGCACAAAAGTGTGGATATATATGTGTGTATGTGTGTGTGATATGAGTTGAAATATTACCCCCGTATAAATGTTATCTCTGACTTTGGCCAGGAATTTTTTTCTCCCTTTGGAGACTTTCAACTTTATGAGGTCAGATTTATCAGGTTTTTTTTATTATTGCTTCTGAGTATTGTGTAAATCAGAAAGTAATTCCTTATTCTAAATTATGTTTTAAATTTTATCTGAGTTATTTATTTTTTTATACATCTAAATCTTTAATTCATCAGAACTTATTTTATTGTAAATAGGTTTTTTTTTCAGATACTTTCTCAGATTGTCACAAAATGCTGTTCATTGTACAATACATCTTTTCTTCCCTGACATGAAATATCATTTGTTTAATATAGGTCACTGATCATTTGCTAAGTTTTCATATGTGATTTATTTATAGGTTTTCATTTCTATTTAGTTTGATTTCTCTCTCTTTCTACTTGTCCACCAGGAGAAGTTTTAATTATTATAGTCTTATACAGGTAATATATTTTTATATCTAATAAAAATAGTTATTTCTCATTACTCTTTATTTTTTTCTAGCTATAGCTTTTATTGCTTTTTTATTCTATGTGGTATTTAGAATAGTCTGTAGTTTTAAAACATCTGTTGAATATTTTTTTATTAAGGCATATTACTTGTAAGGATTAACTTATTCCCAGATCTTTGGTATTTTATTGCTGTTTAAGTAGAGTATTTTCTTTCATTAATTAGCATAACTGGTTTTTGTGTGCATGTATGTAAATTATTGATTTTTGTCTATTAATTTTTCAGTCATTGATTTCTTTGGTTTCCAGATAAAATAATTATATCAATATCTAATGATATGTTCACAATCTCCCTTCCAATATGTGTTTCTTTTCCCTAACTAATTGTGTTACTTTCTTACCTATGACAAAAAATCTGTCACAGAGGATATTGATATCTTCTTTCTGACATTAATTGGGGTGTTCCTGGTATAAACTCATTAATCTCATGTTGTGGGCTTATAATTTCAGGTAACTATACTTTATTATATTAGTAATATAATGCCTCATTATTAAGAATTGCAATTATTATTCAGAATGGATTTTGATTTATATAAAATTTAGTATACTGTAAACAACTTTTAGACATAATAATCATATGATTTTTCACTTCGTTATTATGGTGAATTATACTAATATATTTCTTAATGTTTAGGTTTCTTCACATATCTGGAAAAATTCTTACTTGGTCTTTTGTTTTTAAAAAATATATTTTATTGATTTTTTACAGAGAGGAAGGGAGAGGGATAGAGAGTCAGAAACATCGATGAGAAAGAAACATTGATCAGCTGCCTCCTGCACACCTCCTACTGAGGATGTGCCCGCAACCAAGGTACATGCCCTTGACTAGAATTGAACCTGGGACCTTTCAGTTCGCAGCTGACGCTCTATCCACTGAGCCAAACTGGTTAGGGCTGGCCTTTTAATATGTACTGAATTATCTTTGTACTCAGACCAATAAGATAGAAAAAAAATGCAAAATTATGTTGAGATGGTAAGAGCAAATGTGGAAGCTTATTATTAATAGCAGTGGTCATTTCACTGAAGAAAAATAATAATCTTATTTACTAGACATTTTTAAAGCCCATGCCAGAAGCAAAGCACTGTGCTTAATCCTGGGGTTAAGAAGATCGATAGGACATTATTTCTACCATCACAGCCCAACACGTAGCCAGGTGGGTCAGAAAAACATTCAACAAATTGTAATGTAGTATTGCCAATGCTGATACAGTGATAACAACCATGGACAAGGCCAGACAATCTGGGATGTTTGGTGGAGCTGGGGAGGGCATCATAGATGGTGACATACGATCTGGTTTGGAGAGCCAAGTTTAAGTTTGCCACGGGTGGTAGAGGGAAAGAGATGTAAAGCAGCACGTGGCACATGGGATGTCCAGGAGTCCCGATGATGTGCTGGAGACTGAAAGCTTGATGCGACATACAGCAGGAGCAGCAACTGGGCATGGTTTGCTAGGATATAAAACAGAGATGGTTTCAGGTAACACATATATAGAAAGAAGTGCCAACTTGAGTTTAGAACATATGCTTTCATGAAGTGAAATTTGCACCTAAACTATTGGATATAAAAGCTGAAAGAAAACTTAGAACTCATTTTATTTATATAGCCACGTTGGTTGATCACACCTGTCTCTGGCCTCAGAGGAGGAATAGAGAGATGGTACTAGAAGCAACCAGGTGTAACAAGGCATGATAAAAATCAATGTGTGCAAGAGCCTAAGGAGGTCCTAGGCCATCATGGGCATTTATCCAGGAGACGGGTAAGACTTACTCATGAAAAGAGAGAGGTATTGAGAATAAGCACATTCTGATGGTGTGAGACATACAAAAAAAAATTTGTTAAGGCGACTATGTAGCTAGTATTTAGCCACCACATGCTGAATGTGTGCCAGACACTGTATATATACTATCCCCAAAGCTCAAAGCAATCCTGAGAGTTAGGAATTTCAT
Organism: Eptesicus fuscus; assembly: GCF_027574615.1. Classification (NCBI taxonomy): domain Eukaryota; kingdom Metazoa; phylum Chordata; class Mammalia; order Chiroptera; family Vespertilionidae; genus Eptesicus; species Eptesicus fuscus. The sequence continues at coordinate 33,630,649 of NC_072475.1, forward strand.
AAGTAGAAAGTCAGATACACTATAGAATGTGTTCAAGTCACGAGGGTGGTAAATGACAGAGCCAGGATCAGAACCCATATCTCTCTGTTTCTGGAGTAATTGAGAAAACAGAAGCATCCAGCACAACACCACAGACCTGAGTGATGATGTTCTGTCACAGTCCTGTGTAGGACCAGGCCAGAGAGCAGCATGGAGAAGCGGTGAGATCTCCCTGGGACTCACTTTCCATCCCTGTACCTTATATCTGAAAAACCCCTGATCTCCTTCTTGGGGCCACCCGGTGCCTACAAGTATTGAACACCCACATGTGACAATGACTCTAAAAAAGGGTGGAAATTCCTAGAGTCAGCACTGTTCTTCTGGTCTGGTCTCTTGTTCTTCACTAAAGTTTAAGGTTATGCATTCTTGGCTCCCTTTTAGATTCTCCTGGTTGTATCCGCTCTCATAGAAAATTTGACTTATAACATTATATGCAAAGTCCTACACATTAGGTCTTTGTTATTTCCAGAACCCCCTAGCTCACTTAGGAATTCTGAGCCTAGTAATAAGAATAATGATGACAACAATGATAATAATATTTACATAACATTTATTTTTTACTTGATAGTATTTGAAGCACTTTACCTATTTTAACTGATTTAATCATCACAACATTGCTATGCAGTAGGTACTGACTGTATCATCAGGAATTGAGTCACAGAGCTACTAATGGCAGAGTAGGATTTGGACTCAGATCTTAACAATAAAATTAACGTATTGAGCACTTTCTATGTATCTAGATGCAGTAGTTGCTTTAACTGCACTACTCGCTCTAATTCTCCCAATAACTCTGTGAGGCAGGTATTATTATCCCCATTTGGTAAATGAGGGAAGTCAGCATTCTAGAAGTTAAATGGCTTGCTGATAGGTGGTGGATCTGAAATCATTTAAGCCCAGGCTGTTTGACTTCAAAGTCCAGACTGTCTCACCCCATGTCTGCCTGCAGCCTACCCCTTATTCCGAACTAGCTCTGCTCATCCACTGTGTGTCATGAGAGAGGGGAAGGGATAAAGGATACTGATGGGTTCAATGTGCTGTCATCCTGGATAATAAAAAGAGACAGTGGGGAGATGAATGGAACATAAGCTAAACTCACCTAAGGAAGAAATATTCTCTGCTGGGCAGTAGCAGATATTACCCTCACACACGAAAGCCATTCGTGAGAGTATTCCAAAGGTGAGCTTAGTTGGATTACTTCCAGACATTTAGCAATCAGACTTAAATAAGAATTTCCATCATCTTTGCTTAATATAGCACTTTTGCTGGTGTTGGTCACTTTTATCAGCAGAGAAAACTTTATTGAGTTAATAGTCACTTAATGTGTTAATCTGCTGGGTCTTTATTTTCTTACCTTTCTACTCATAAATTTGATTTGATGCTAAGCAAATGCCTGCTCTTTTTTTGTATTAATTCTGATGATAGAGTCTAAACAATTACTTCATAGACTATTTCTTTTTATGTCATCACATTAGTTTTGTCAGTTGCTTAGTGTAGAATTATATTTAAACTATTCTTTAGTTTTAGTTGAAATTATGTTCATTGCTTGATGCTCTTTGGAAATAATCAGTTTCTTAAGTATTTTTTTTTTTTTTGGTCTTGGGCTTTGCTCTAATTGACATAGCTTTCCAGTTTTCCAGTTTTTTTTGAAACTTTCAAAGTTTTTTCCTTCCCAAATTCTTGTTTATTTTTGGTATTTTGTGGCCTATACTTCTTCTCACTTTTAACATACACAATTGCTCTGTGAGAAAAGACATGCTAATCTATTGTGACTCTTAATTTTCTTAAAACTAATATACATTCCATAAATTTATATTTAAGCATATAAATCTAGAGAATTATTAGATTTTTTGCCTTTATTTCTTTTTTAGTGCTGTTGTTATTTTTCCAAATATATTGATGTCAAGATATATGTGGAAAAATAGGTGAGAATATATAATTCTTGGAGACCTTGATTTTTTAAAAATGTTTGGTTGTGGGCACATCCCAAGTAGGAGGTGTGCAGGAAGCAGCTGATCGATGTTTCTCTCTCATTGATGTTTCTAACTCTATCCCTCACTCTTCCTCTCTGTAAAAAAATCAATAAAATATATTAAAAAATAAAATAAACATACAAGTCTTTTTTTTTTTAACCCTCACCTGAGGATATTTTTTTCCAGTGATTTTTAGAGAGTGGAAGGGAGAGGGGCAAAGAGAGAGAGAGAGAAACATAAATGTGTGAGAGAAACATGGGTTGGTTGCCTCCTGCATGTGCCACGACCAGGGCTAGGGAATCGAACCCGCAACCCTTAGTGTTTGGGATGACGCTCTGATCACTGAGCAATACTAGCCAAGGCCACAAGTCTTTATGGTGCTCAATTTTAAGAAGAAATTAAAATTTTTAAAAATTTTCTTTCAATTCATGTGATGGACTTGAATTTGATTTTTTTTCTAAAAATTTTATTCATTTTTAGCTGTATGAAAAAAATGCATACACATTCTATAGAAGTCAAGTTCTCATTTTCTTTATACCAGCTAAACTGCCAACTACCTATAAATCCCATCTTTCTTTCATTCAAAGTCAAGGTAACCAATTATTTAAACTTGTAATTCTCAATAGATCAAATATCTCACCTTTGATTGGTAGCCAGTTTAAAGCTCTACCTTACATTTTATTCCTTTAAGCCTCCAGATAGGGCATTTGATCCTTATCTAAATCCTCTGCTCTTTTTTGCCCTCATGTCACTCATCTCCTTGTAAAATCCTGCATTTCATTATTAGCTTCGCATAGAACCACAAATGGCTGTTTTTCTCTTCTAAGCTTCCCTGGGCTTTTGAGCCAAAATGGAGCTCTATTAATTTGGTCCCTTAACTCATGAATTCACCAAAGCTATACTTTCAAATGTCACTAATAATCATTTCTTGTTAAAAACCCAAAGCTTTCACTCTGTTCTTGCATTTCTTTTACTCTTGATTACTTTAGACATATTTAAAACTCTCTTTGTTACACTTTTTTCTCACTCCAAGACCCTATGAGTAGTAGATGTTTGATGTCATCTCTTTCAAATGTGTCTTTCAAACTTAAAAAAAAATCATTTATATATTTGGTCTCTTGAGGACCAACTGTGAATATTTCAAGGTAGCTAAGCCTTCTACTCTTCTATTTTCAGAAACTGGCAAAGAGAAGGATAATTGGAACTACATTTATATTCTTAATAGTCTGTGCTTCTTTTGTTCTGTGTTTTCACACTGCCCAGAGGATATATCTGCTGTGATAATCCATTGACTTCTTAAACCAAATCAGAATTTACCAACTCTCTCTTATTTCTAAGCCAGTTGTCCCACTGTGTGTTCCTTGAGAAAACCTTAGCAATTAATTAGATACTATATATTGTCCCTATCACTATAATAAGCAGTTTGCTGTGTTTAGTACAGTAGTTGCTTAGCTACATGTGGCTATTAAGCACTTGAAATGTGACTGGTGATTAATTTCACACATTTCTTTTTCATTTTCAAATGCAAATGAGTTTATTTTTGTGTATGGAGTAAGTTGGCATACCTTCTATCTATTGGGTTAAATAAAACATTAGTAAAACTAATTTCACCTGTGTCTTTTTGCATTTTTAAATGTGGCTACTAGAAAACTTAAAATTACAAATGTGACTTACATTTTATTTTATTGGACAGTGCTAGGCTAGGTTATGCTACAGTTATAACCACAAAATCTTAGTGATCTATAACTACAATGGTTTAATTCCCTTTCATGCTACATGTCTGTTGCATGTTGACTAAAACTCATGCTCTCTATCCCATCAGTTCATATCCCAAGTTGACATAACAGCCACTATTTCAAGTCTGCCAGTCAGTGGCATAGAGAGAAAGAGAGCTCTAGGGAACTTGAACAAATAATGAGATGCTCTGGCCTGGAAGTGACTTACGTCATAACTCTGTTCTTGATTCATTGACCAGCATACGTCACATGGTCCAACAAAGCAACAGGAGTTAAGAAAGTATAGCACTACAAGGTGTCTAGAGGATGGAGAGTCAAAAGCACATGACAAATGACAGAAATACTATAAGGTTTTTTGGAAAGTTCTTTCTATTATTTTTCTGTCCATTGATTATAGCCCCTTTAAATGCAAAATGGCTTCAATTGTCAGTTTTCTTATAGTTGACTTTTTGAAAATGCTATTTGTCAATCATACCATTTTTTAATAGTTTAATGATTAGAGCTCAGTCATTGTTGGGCAAGTCACATATATCTGTTGTAGTTCAAATTAAATAGGTATTAGAAAATTTGGAAAAGCAAACATTGGAAGGTTATCACTTATTATTATTATTTTTTGCTTATATAATATTTTCCCCCAATTGAAGGACTTTTTGCATGTATTCTTCAGAATGATACAGAGATGTGTTTCCAGTGTAGCAGAGACTTTAGAGCAGTTAACACCTGTCATGCGCTGTAACCACCAGAAGTATAGAAAATAATGAGCTACTTGTTATCTCATGAGTATGGGGGGCAACTAATCTTTCTTTGAGACACTGCTGGTGTTGGTGTCACCTGGTTCTTCTGGAAAATAAAACCCGTAATCTTATTTATTCAAGTTTACCTAATGCCTCTCTGAGAGAGTTCATGTAAATTTCTACATGGGGAGCCCCAAGTGAAAATAACGCAGCCACGTTTTGGGCACAATCATCAAACAGATCCTATGAGATGTAATTATGCAGGGAGGTGAAGGCTGATGGTGAAGATCACAGGCTTTGGATCTTGCACTTTGTAGCCAGGAAGCAGCTCCATTCCACCATTTACTAAGTGACTTTAATCAAAGTATTTAAGCTTATTAAGCCTCATTTGCTCTAGAAAATAGGGATAGTTTTTACCTTGTAGAATTGTTATGTGCATAACAGACTCCTGGCATTAATTCTACAGTAAATGCTAGTTGTTATGAGAAGAGTTATAATGTAGCTTTATATCCTAATTGGTGGCAACATAAAGAACATATTACTTTTCATAGGTGGATTCCTCTTGCAAAAGAAGTGTTCTTGTGATTAGTTTCTTCTTAATAGCCTTTTCCCCCATTTTATTTACAAATCATGCAGTCTGTTCCAATTTGTCCTTCAACCCTGAGACTTGATGTACCTTGACTCTGTCCTCAAATACCTTAGGTAGCTCTTTGTTCTTCAAGTAGCCCCACTGTGGGGTCTCTGACTTTGATAATTTCTTTCTCTGCTGCCCTCTCTCATACCACTTTACTTATGCAGGGCATTTACTGCATTCATCTTTCAACTATAGTCTTGCATATATGACTTATTGCTCTATAAATCTTAGGCTTGTTAGGGAAGGAGCTACAATAGTAAGTATCAACTAAAAGTGAATGGAAAACATTCTGTACTCAATTCTTTAATGCCTTTATCTCTGTTTAAATCTCTAAAGGACACAAACTGGTAGATGCTATGTTATTCCTGTTTTATACATGAAAGGAAATTAACGTTAAGTACCCAAGGTGATGCCAATTGGAAGCTTTCAAATCCAAGTTGGCCTCTATCTGAAACTGGAGTTCCGAATCACTGCCCATATTCCCTGCCCATACTTCTGTTCAACTCCTGTGGAACTCTCCATCCCGTGTCAACATAGTGCCTTGATTTATGCTTTCACTTGATTAATAAATAAGTTCAATTTTTTAAGCATCATTACTTTTATTAGTGCACAATTCATATTCACAAAAACGGAAGGTATCTAAAGCATTAATAACCACTGAAACTAATACCTGTATCTTCCATGATTTTATTTATTCATTCATTAATTTGTTAATCCTCACCCAGAGGATATTTTTCCATTGATTTTTTTTTAGAGAGTGGAAGGGAGAGGAAGGGACACACAGAGAGAAACATCGATGTGAGAGAGACACATCGATTGATTGCCTCTAACATGCACTCCAACCAGGGCCGGGATGGAGCCTGCAATTAAGGTATGTGCCATTGATTGGAATCGAACCAGGGACCCTTCAGTCCACAGGTCAATGTTCTATCTGCTGAGCAAAACTGGCTAGGGCTCTATCTTCCATTATTTTAGTGAAAGAAGACTAATCACAGACCATGCTGAGAGGGTCTGTTTCAAGGGGGCTGGAGCTAACTTCCCAGCATCAGTGCCATAGTTTTGAGCTGCCTTCACAGTGTACTGCTCATCTATAGAACAGTGTTATCTCTCTTTCTCACTTCATTCATTATCTACTTAATTACTTAAAATTTTTTAGCCTGGCTATGCTGTGAGGTAGCTTACAAAAATGTAATTCTTACTCATTGCTTATGGTTGTATATATTTAATGGTTTACTCTGGTGTAACAAAGTTGAAGAATGGCTAACTATCTCTCCTTGAGTCACCATAGTAACTCCTTATGGGGACTATAGTCCAAGCATCCTTTCTAACTGGGGATCTGCAAATAATTAATCCCTAATGATTTAGGACATATATTACATTAATGAATTATCTTTCCTCTTATGTCACTCCTATGAAACTAGTTATGTACCAACATCAGGATAATGGAGAAAATAATCACTCAATTTTCTCTCTTCTGAGCTTCAGAGGAAGAACCTCATTAAGAAGAATTAGAATCATTTCATTGAGCTTATCAATTTGGCATTCTCATCCATTAACAAAGACATGATGTTTATATTACTTAAGACAAATTAGAGGTTTGCTATGTCTTTGGATGCTTGGTAAAATGTCTTATTATCAAGGAAAATTTTGCACGTGCTGGAAAAGAATAAAATATCATTCTTCAACTAACTTCTGCTGCTGTGAAAAGCCACTCTAAAATTGCAGTGGCTCATAATAATGAAGGCTTATTGCTGCATGTCTACTCTGAATTGTCTGGAAGCCAGCTCTGAAGCATGTATACTTATTCTGGGCCTCAGGCTGATGATCAGCCACCAAAATTTCTGATTAATGTTACAGAGAAAAAGAGGGAGGGTGGTGAATTGTACACTGGCTCTTAAAGTCTCCACCTGGAAGTGACACATGTCATGGGCTGTGACTAGTAATACAGCTCCATGCAGTCCTACCAGATCAAGAAGTGCAGTCCTGCCATGTTCTCAGAGGGCAAAAGGACTGGGAATATTTGGTGAAATTGCACTGATGATTACCAGTTATATTGAAAAGTAAGTGCTTATTGTTAAACTCCCTCTCCCAGGCCCTGTGCCCAAATGACAACCACTTCTGTTTCTGTGTTTAGCTCTTCTGGTGCATATTTTAAAATGATATGTGGATATTTCTTATTAAAATGTATTTATACATTATTTATTGACTTTCTGCTATGAAAGAAGGGGTTAGCTCATTTACCCCATCAACCTTCTCTCTGCCTCCTACCCATGCCCCTTCCCCTCACTATCTTGCCTTCTTAGGAAGTCAACTGAAGATGTGTTATAGTAAGAAGAGGGTATACCAAGATAAATGAATACTTGATATCAGGAAAGGGTGGGTCTAGCTGAGAAGTATAGTGGCATGTTGTCTCATTATGACAGCTGTACTTCTGGCTTAGAGAGCAGTAAAACAACGAAAGACTTTGGATGGAAGACTATGGGAAATAGGACTCTGTAAAATATAAAGAATGATTAACAATCTGTACAAAATTGAGAATATGGTAATGATACTTGGTGTAGGATTTAAAAAGAAGAATTCACCCTAAATGACTTAGGTGTTTTCCTTATGGAAAAATAAGGGACATTAGACTTACAGGGGATGAAATATAATCCTAGTATATGACTGAAGGTTGTACAGACTATATTTAGAGCATCATTATCATAGTAATAATACTTATTAGGCCTTAAATTTTGAACTAATCTTACTATATGAATATAAAAGTAAGTTTAAGGTTTGTCAGAACTTGGGTAGAAGAATAAAAGAGGGCAAGGAGAGGGTGGGATCATTAATATCCTTCTTGATCCCACAGAATGGGGAGTCAGTCCATACTGTCTGATTTGTGACTTTTGATAAAGAGGTTTAGCTATACTGCTGAAATTGCAAAAGTGTCACTGGGGCAACTGGTGGCAGTGATTTAATTAGATGCGCATTGGAAGATTGACTTTCTGAGAAAGGAAGGAGGAAAGTAAACATTCTGATTCTTTGCATACCTAAAAATGTTTTTATTATGCTCTCATACTCAGTTGGTAGTTTCACTTTACATAGGAATCTTTGTTTATATTCCATTACATTGAAGGTTTTGTTTTTGTTTCCCTACTTCCTCTATTACTATAATCCAGTCTGATTCTTGTTTCTTCATCCGTGACCTAATTTTTTTCTCTTTAAAAGAATCTGTGATCTCATTCGTGAACTTTGATATTGTTAATTTTTCTAAACATGTATCTAGATGTGTGATTTTGTTTTGTTTTATTTTTGGTCATTTTTAGTCTTTTATAGGGCACTTGATGGGCCCTTTCAATTGAAAAGTCATATCCTGCTGCCCTGGGAAAGTCTCCTAATATTTCTCTGATAATTTTTTCCTATATCCGCCCCCCCTATTTTCTCATTGTTCTACTCTGGTTAATTAGGTAATGGGCTTCCTTTCTTGACCTCTGGCATTATATTTTTTCTCTTATTTATTTCATCTTTTAAATATATTTTTACTCTTTTTAGAATTTTTTTTATATGTGACTTGATTTATTTTATAGACTTCTATTTTGAAAATTTTATTTTCCATTTCTAAGAGCTCTTTTCTTGTTCTTTTTTTGCTCCATTTGTGTTTAATTCACTTTTTCTTTTCTATGCATGCTATGTTTTCCTATATCTTCTCATACAGTAATGAAAGCATTTTTAAAAGTTTTATTTTGTTCACTTTTTTTTTCCTATCTCTTTTGGAGTTGATTTTTATGTTCACTTAGTTTATCCTTTAATCATTGTTTACTTTTAATGATTAGAAATAAGGTAAGTAAATGTTTCCTATAAGCTTTTCAGCTGTGAAAAGATTGATCATTGCCCTAACCAGTTTGGCTCAGTGGATAGAGCGTCGGCCTGTGGACTCAAGGGTCCCAGGTTCGATTCAGGTCAAGGGCATGTACCTTGGTTGCGGGCACATCCCCAGTGGGGAGTGTGCAGGAGGCAGCTGACCAATGTTTCTCTCTCATCGATGTTTCTAACTCTCTATCCCTCTCCCTTCCTCTCTGTGAAAAATCAATTAAAAAAAAATATATATCTAAAAAAAGATTTATCATTAGCTTTTTTTTTTTTTTTATGGTGAATTGGCAATAAGCCAGCCTTTATATGGGAACTGTAAATATCAGATGCTGAGTTTTCTTCTTATATTTTCTTTAGAGAAGAACCGTTTCTTTTTGTTTTAGTTATTTAGGTATTTTGTTTGTTTGTTTGTTTGTTTGTTTGTTTGTTGACCTGGGATAAGTGATGGACTACTAGATATTTTGCTTCTATTTAGAGACTGCTATTTATTTCCCTCTTTTTTGTTCAGTTTCATGTCTTATCCCTTAACTCTAGTGTTATTATGTACAGTTTTCCTTCATATTTAAAGATGCTGTTGTTACAGGTGCCAGTTATTACTATAAGAGTTATTAGAGCATATGCCACATCTTTATTGTTTTTTTCTATTCCAATAACTATGGATTATATCCTTTTTTTTAAATATAGTTGGTGTTATTTGTCTCTAGTGTTCTGAACATTTCCTTTAACTTTACTACACTACCATGTTCAGATGACCTGTCTTCAACTTTTAATTTGTAGAGGTAATTTAGTAGAATGTATTGAGGAAAACTCAGTGTTTATTTATAGCATTCTATCTAGTCCTTTTGCTTCCCTGGCTTTACCCAACTCAGATAAGCATACTACCTAGCTTAATTTTGTTCAATTTTTAAATTATGCTTGAGACATCCATTACTGATTGTGTTTTCTTTGCACATTAAAATGTCAGGAATGATGTCTTTGAACCAGAACTTTTCATTTAGAACAAAAAATATTGTTGTTTATATAGCTAATTTCACAGCATATATTCTGATTTTCTACTTCTGTCTATTAGCATAACACCTAACAATGTTCTATAAGACAGCAAAAATGATGTACTACAAATGAAATCTGTCACTTGGATGTAGGGCTTCCCTGGCACAACTTAGTAAAGAACTTTGAGCCTCTTCAAGATAATGATTCATTCCCAGCACTATTCTGCCTTTTCAAAGCAGTACATAAACTCTTAATATATATTTATGAGCATATCCGTTAGGATAAAACCAGTTCTTGAATAATTGTGTAGAAGATTTTTGATGACTTTGGCAATATCCATTGAATGGAAAGTTTATCAGGAGATAGCAAATATATTCTAATATTATTTTGTGTTCTGAAACATCACTAAAATAGATTATAGAAAGTAAGATATCATAAGTGAAATTCTTGTAAGAGTAGCCAAAGACCCTTGGATTTCTGAGAATAAGGTATTGATAAGACTGATTATTATGATTCATTCAATTACATATGCAATTAAATATGTTTACTGAGCTCAAAGTTTGTGTCAGTTGCTATGTTAGAAGCCAGAAATAAAATGGTAAAAAAAAACCATACAAAACAGACGCAGTCCTTGCCTTCATGAAGCTCAGAGACAAGTAAAGAGAGAATTGTGATACAATGTGGTAAGTGCAATAAAATATTATTTGTCATGAGGACATAGCTGAGTGGCAGTAAACAAAGACTTGAATAGTGGTCATGGAAATCTTCCCAGTGGGAATAATAGCTTAGCTGAAATATAAATGATGTATAGAAGTTAACCATGCAAAGAAGAGGCCCAAGGTAGGTGTTTTAGAGAAAATACATGTGGGTAAATCTGAAACATGGTGTGATTGAGTAACAGAGTGACGTTTTGAGTGACTGAATTATTATTTTGAATTGGATATGAGAATGGGATAAGGTGGTCATTACTCTGGCTGCTTTATGAAGAATAGTTTAGAGAGAAGCAGCATGGGAAGGCAGGGAGTCGCAGGGCTATGCATTTATTTGTATAAGAGATAAAGAAGTGGCAATCAGAACAGAAAGAAGCATATGCTACAGAATTTGTGTGTTGCAGTAATGTATTGGATGTAATGAATGAGGAAAAAAGACACAGGAAGCATTATAACTCTTGCTTGGTAGCTAAGTGGTTATTAGTATCATTCTCTGAAAAAGACAAGATACATAGGAAGGAATGGGTTTGAAGAAATCTCTTGAGACAAGATATATTGAGTATGAAGTTCATGGGGGATATCCAAATAGAGGTATGCAGTAAGTAGTTCAAAAAACAGGTTTAAAAATATTTTATCTAATATATAAATTTGGAAATTTTCATGACATAGATGGCAAATGAAGCCACAGAGTTCACACACAATTCAGAAAGAGAGTAGCATGAACAGGGAAAGGGTCCATAAGATAAAACTGAGAAACCTCAACATTGAAGAGATCAAAGACCATGAAGGCCCTAGAATTTCTAGAAAGAACAGGAAAGAGTAATATCACAGAACAGAGGAAAGGAAGTGAAGCAAGAGGGAGGGAAGGAATAATCAAGAACGTGAAATGGTACTGTATATCCTGCGAGATGTGAAATTAAAAGAGTGTGAGTGATCTCTTAGATTTAGCTACAAGAAGGCCACTGATGACTCCACAAAGTTTTTTTTGTCAAAGATGAGCAGAAGCCTCAGCGGCAGTGTAAAGGCAGAGATAGAAACAGATGTACACTCTGGAAGACTTATAACTCTAAGAAAGTGTGTGAAAATTGGCGCTCTTTGAAGCCCTGTCAGGGAAGAAGAGATAGATTAAGCTAGGTTGATAAATAGATTTGTTCTAAGTAAAATTTGAGACTTTCTCACTAGAGTAAGCATAAAAGAAAAATGCACATGAATTAGATTTCCCTGCATCTCTAAGGTCCCTGATTCTTTGATTCCATTATCTTTCTTCTCTCTCGTTATGTATGTGTTTGATAAACCTTGGCAGTTGGGTTGTGCTTTCAGATCTCTGCATTATTGTTCAGCTGACAACAAAATGATAGCAAATGACCAATATCATTCATTTACATATGCTTTTAGTTACACATGTACATTGAGCAGTATACAGAAATCTGAAAACAAAAATTTGTTCTTCATCCTGAATAAAGAAGAAAATAATTAAATATCTTACCTCTGTTAACATAATGAACAATACTCTCTCTTTTTCAATACTATTTTTAAATTAATTCATACATATGCTTAAAAAGTAAAACAGTGCAAAATTAAAAGGTATAAAGTAAAAATGTAATCTCTTACCATAATCCCCTGGCTTACTCCCTAGAGAGAAAGATCTTTTCAGATTATTTCCTAGAACCTATAGGTAAGATGCATTTCAGGGGAGGCTTATCCATTTGGGGGCACCTGCTAATTGAATTTGGGGCAAGAGTGACTTGCATTATTTAAATCATTCTTGGGCACAATTACTAGTTTCTCTTGCAACTGTCTCAGTGAATGCCAGTCTGAATTTCTCCAAATCTCTCCTTATATCCATACCAGAGGCCCACCATTAGCTGTCATTTGATTTCTCTCTTTCATTCTGAACTACAGTCTTGTAAATCTTTTATTCACTCAACAGAATTATAGCCCATACTTTGAAAGAAGTACTTCATTCTAATTAGTTCCACAGGTGCCTTTCTTTCATAAAGGAAATAGTTTCCACACTGTCTCCAGAAGAATATTTTTGGGTCATTATCCCTGTGATAAATGAACTCATTGCTGAGCCGAAGTTTTCCTGAAGGGTCTCTGTGATGCACAAAAATGCTGCGTTATAACTTTTGATCCATGATTGCCCTAATTTTGGCAATTTATCCAATATTATATCCAGATATGCAGTCCCAGATCTCCAATGAACCACACTGGTGCTTCCTTGTTGATTTTATGTACTTATTTTTCCTCGGGTTGCTACTAAACATAAGTTCTTCTCTTCATAGTAGGTATTATGTGTCAGCTTTTACAGAATTGGGTTGTTTATGGAATTGGTATGAGAATAAAGTACAGACAATGGATTAGTGGTTTGAATTCTTCCCAGACTATGAGTAATCAAAAGTTTTTAATACTCTCTTGGGGGTATATAAAATGAAGGTGGTCTGATTACAATTCCAGGCCAGCACAGAGGAGCATGATGTCTATTACAGAGAGCAGAATAGAAGTCTTTGTAAGGAGGCCAGATGATTCTTTGAATGGCTTATAAGACAAAACCTGTACATGTTTTAATTTTTCCTCCAAAGCTCTTTCCCTGATAAAAAATCCCATTCCCTCCTACCACTCATTTCCTCACCCTTAGTAATTAATAAATTTATTTACTTACTCATTTACTATTTTCTCCAAGACACAAACACCCAAAAAGTTTTGAGATTTTAAAATAAAATTTCTATTTCGCTTGATCCAAACTGATACCCACCAAAAACATCCTTGGCCCCTCACTTAACATCAGCAGCCACCTTGTTACTGATATTTTTCGGTACATCAGAGCTTATCATCTTGTCAGATGGGGGCTGTAAATCTCTCTTGCTTCTCTAAAATCAGTTGCTGGGTCTGACTGCTGGTTTAGGCCTGATCCCTGTGGGTATCCGTGTGGACATCCCTCTCACAATCCGGGACTGCTGGCTCCCAACCGCTCGCCTGCCTGCCTGCCTCATTGCCCGTAACCTAAGGTGACCAGACGTCCCGCTTTTGGCGGGACAGTCCCGATTTTTAACAATTTGTCCCGCGTCCCGCGGCGTTTTAAAAAAGTCCTGATTTTTGGAAAGAATGCACGACAAGCTAGGGAACGGTGGGAGAACGGGAAGGGAATACACGGTTTTCGGCGGCCATGTGGCTATTTAGCCAGGATATGAGTTTTATATTATTTTTGTTAATTTTATAATGTTAAACTTTAATAATAACAAATAATTGTTGAGAACTGATTATCGAGAACTGCTTATCAAAGTTCGCATTGTTGATCAGTTGTTAGAATTCGACCACCATTGTTTGGACTTAATGAACAATGGCATTTTTGGGGATTGGCAACGACGAAAACATTTTGTAACTGTCTCTCAGACGATACACATCGTAGTGCGTGCTAGTAAGCTAGTTAAACAAGTGATGTCATTACAAATCAGCTATTCAGATAATTTAGGTAAGTAATTTATTTATTTCATAAATACATAAATTTTCTTAAAATTAGCAGACAGTACTCGTATTATTTATATTTTATAGTGGCAGCAAAAAGTCTAGCACCGGCCTTGAAAGTGACACTTACGACTTACATTACAGCAAATTCAGAGGAAAAATAATACAAGTTAGTATTGTTATTATTTAGAAAGAAATATAGGATTAAAATAATTTTTAAAATATAGTTACTTTATAACAATCACATTAATTTAATTTATAAACTAACAATAAAATATGTTCATGTGATTATGTACCTACTTACTGTGTTTTTAAGCAATATGTATATAATAATTTATAATATAATTTTAAATTATTTTTGTTAGATTTTTAACATAATGAGTAAGAAAAGAGGATGCAAATTCAATGATGATCTAAGAAGTGAATTTCCTTTTATTAAAAAAAAACAAAAGCGATTACAATATAGACCAAATTTTTAATCAAGAAACCCCCCCCCCGGGCCGAAACCAGTTTGGCTCAGTGGATAGAGCATCGGCCTGCAGACTCAAGGGTCCCAGGTTCGAATACAGTCAAGGGCATGTACCTTGGTTGCGGGCACATCCCCAGTAGGGGGGAGTGCAAGAGGCAGCTGATCGATGTTTCTCTCTCATCGATGTTTCTAACTCTCTATCCCTCTCTCTTCCTCTCTTTTAAAAAATACATATTTTTTAAAAAGCCCCCCCTCCCTTCCCCCCGGTCAATGGTGTCCCGCTTTACCAATGTTAAAATCTGGTCACCTTACCCTAACCGCTTCTGCCTGCCAGCCTGATCACCCCCTAACTACTCCCCTGCTGGCCTGGTCCCCCCCAACTGCCCTCCCCTCCTGGTCCAGTCACCCCTAACTGCCCTCCCCTGCCAGCCTGGTCTCCCCTAACTTCCCTCCTCTGCCAGCCATCTTGTAACCACATGGGGATGGCCATCTTGTGTGAGGGCATGATGGTCAATTTGCATATTACCTCTTTATTATATAGGGTTTGTAATGACCTGCACTATATTCTATTCTCTTCAATTCTACTGTGTACCATTAAAAATACCTGGTCATATGTTATTAGAGTTATTTCATACCCAATTAAAGGGTCATAAATTGCATTTTGAAAAACACTGATGTATTGTGACTCCTTGAAAATTGTGAATATATATTCCTATATCATGTCCTTCATAGCACAATTGCTTTTACCTCAGAAACAGATTTGTGATAAGACATGTTTATGCACTGGGGATTTTTGTAAACTACTAACTCTGAATTTTTGTTAGATTAAAGGTACCATACTTTATGAGTAAAGACAATAAATATAGATATTCGCCATCATTATGGATCAAAATAATCTGTGACTTTCCCCTTTTCACCTAACTAGATAGTAAATCCAGATAAACTGTGTGTTTAAAAAGAGTATCAATATTTTTCTTTTAACTCATACTTATCTGTTTCCTGAGTAAATGAAAGACTGCTTCTTAGAGTATTACTCCATCCTATTTACAAGCTCTAAATATTCTTTAGCAGAAGACAAGAAAACATTTCAAAATTTGGTTAACCAAACAAAGTGATTGTATATAATACTTTTTACATTGTTTATCTATTTTAATATAGTTACAAGGTTTCAGTGAGCATAACAGTTTTTTTCCCTTGTTTGCTGGTACATATTCTTATGTCAATAAAAATGTTGCCTCTCATTTTATACTAAAATTTACTTTCTCCCTGAATGAAAACAACGCTTCCTCTTTTTTTATTAGATTAAATTACTTACAGGAGGTATGCTAAGTCATGCAATGCTTGTTATAAAAATTGTTTAAACCAGTTCTTTATGATGCTAGATTATTGGTGGAAGATGACTATGCATGTTTCTGGAACAAATTTAGCCATCAGACAATGTTAACCCTTAGGACTTAGAGGACAAACCAAACCTTTGTAAATTATGTTCATATTTCCAGTGCTCCAAGTAATCCAACTCTGTTGATTCTATTCTAAAAGTCAACCATATAGTTTCTCCTAAAAGCTAACCTTCCCAATAGGCTGTTTTTGGTGACATAACCTTATCTTCTACCTCAGTGGTGAATTACACAGGTCACTTGGAAGATTATGGTTTTCAAATGCAGAAGGTGATGAAGGAATGATGAGGATGTGGCACTTGAGTTAGACTCTGAAAGCTGGGAAGGAATCATGAATCCTGATTTTGGCTCAGGCAACATTTGTCTTTTAATCTCTCAATTGAACTTATTATCTATTTTGCCTGTCTTGTGCAGTGTTGAAGTTTGTTGTATTATTTTAGCAATCTTGCAGATTTTTTCCAAGTGAATGAGAGTTATATTTAGACAATTAAGAAATTTTTGTTTTTAATAAATATATATAGAGGTTTAGAGCAAATAGTCATAATGTCTTCTTCTGCCCTTGATTGGGTATGGGATCCAATGCATGTGTTGTTTTGATAAATAGCATGCTTAAGCACACATGCATGGTTTCAAGGTGTCCTCCACAAGTCTTCACAAAGGGCTAAAGTTCAGGGAGAGCAGGAAAATAAAGGAAAGGACCTAAATGAGTTCATCAATAAGAATTATGATAGGTAATTACCTTACATTTTCAACACACTCATCACACAAATATTTGCAAATGACCTGAGAGTCATCATATGGCCACATGTTATTACATATATTCTCTAAAACTATTGGAGAAGATATTGAAAGTATTTGCTAAATACTCAAAGTCTACAAGCCACATTTGTAACCTGCAATATCTTTGTGAGATCATTATGCTATTACTTAGTGAATTTAATTTTACTAACATAAACTTTATGTTATGTTATGACAGATCAGTGACTTTAACAATAGAACAAACACTAGAATCCTACCATGAAACATCTTATACATTGAGTTCACTAAAACATACCCCTTGATTTAGACACTTACAGCTATATCCTATACAGGAATACATTTTTTATTTAAATTCCCTGACAGTCTTATAGATTTCTTTACCCTACACATATGACATCTTGTTTTTTTCTCATCTCAAACATTTCTATAGATATAAGCAGCTTACTTTATCTGAAAAAAGTTATCACCTCCACTCTATCTCACCCTCTTCTGTGACGTTTACAGCAGAGAAGTCACAGGTTGAGTTGGGCTGGAATTTGTGGACTTGAGGTGAGGTGATAACCACAGAAAGTAAAAGAATGCCAGTGACAGGCAGTTCAATTTTCAGGTTCTTACCAAAAGTTTTTACCAAAAAAAAGTAAAAATGGAAGGAATTGAAATGAAGGATCTTCATATTTGGAAAACAAAGCACAAAGCTCAGCAGCCAACTCAGGGCTAACTTAAACTAAACATGAGCTGTTGGTTCTGCTCATGTCTATATTATCAATTCATTAAATTGGTTGGATATTCCTTTCCACTTAGCTAATATGTGAGATTTAAATAGCTTAAATGCTGTAGTAATTGTTTTGCATTTTTCAAAGCATTGCTTTTGACATAAATTATTTTTAATGATCTTTGATCCTAAGAAGACTTATATTTATGCCCTGAGGATGGATACTCCACATTTAAAAAGATCCTTTTGTCTTTTACATGTTCTTTGGATCCAGTTTGATGTAATCTCTCATTTTAAAGATGATTTTAATTACCTTCTTAAACAGAAAACCTTTTATGCATTAATATGAAACTCCTTCCAAAGGCAGGCAGGGTTGCACTGTGATCATGGTTCCAAAGTCATCTGGCTCCAAACCCCATTTACTACTCAAGTGACCCCAACCAAGCTATTTCACATCCTTGAACTTCCGTTTCTTCATCAATATAATGGTACCAATTATACTTACTTATTCATAATTCTGGAAGTGTGAACAATGACAGCACTGTGCATAAGATAGGCACTCAATAAATGATAGTAATAGCTGTTTTGTTGTTATTAATAAAAGCTATTATGTAGTTTTCAGACATTATAGTAAGTTAGCAATAATTATAATTTATATAGTCATAATTGTAGTAATCCCTTTTAGTAAATTAATACAAAACTAAGTAAAACAAATATATCCAAAATGATAGAGAATCCTCTTTGTAAGGCAGCCCTGAGATGATACACTATTCAGCAATGGGGGATTCTTTCTTTAGAGAAGAGAAAATAACCTATTCCATGTTGAAATAGACTCACTGTGGAGAATTCATGCTGTAACACATGAGAAAATGTCTGTGCCTAATCCCCTGGATAATAAATTCATTTTCACCTTTGTGAAAATGTGGGAAAGTCTTTTTGATGGCAAAAGTGAGAACTGGTCACCAGGGAGGAAAATAAGTCAGCCTATGGAAACATACTCTTAATTAACTGGTACAGGGTCAGAGAAGTTATGCTGGTTTTAATTACAGCACAATTTTAGAGTAATTATTGGCCTCTAAATAATCTGAGATAATTTGAGATTATATTTTTTCCCTAGATCAAAGCATCCATGTATCAGATAATAATTGTTATCAGTGGTAATGAGTGTAATTCGTCTAATTTTTCTACAAATTTGAGGTCATTGAATAAAACAGCATTACATATATATATATATATATATATATATATATATATGTAATGCTGTATATATATATATATTCATATATATATATATATATATATATATATATATGCTAGGGTTAATGTTTTACCTTAATTATATGTTTATATAAAATAAAATGGTGTAGAAAAGCATGCCATATGTTTGAAAATTAATGAAATCTAAGAGACTCTATTAAGACCTAGATCCTCAATGTGATCTGTGGACCAGCAGCAAGAAAGATTGTTAAAAATGCATACTCTCAGGCTCTGCCTCAGAACTACTGAATCAGATGTTGTGTTTTAATAAGATTGTAGGTAACTCAATGCATATTAAAATCTGAGAGGCATTGGGTTAGCTGACAAAGCTATTCCTGATTTTGGAGTTCCTTATACATCCAAATTCTAAATAGCCTTACAATAGCCTTGCATGCATAAGAAATCAACCTTTATTTTTATCAACAACAGGATTTTAAACATGTTATTATAGCCCAGCTTAACCTTTTTTTACTATTGTTTCACATCCATCATCATGTCTACCAGTCTAATCTCTCATGAAGAAGTTAGAAAGCTAACAGGAATTCATAAGGAAAATCAGTTTTTTCATTCAATTAATATGTATTAACCACCTCTACTTTCTGGATTTTAGGACTATAGTGATAAGCAAAATTTTCCTGTCTTCATGGATTAGCCTTACAAATTCAAATTTCCAAAGTGATGGGGATCACCACAGCTAACTAGTTCATTGAGAAATAAATCTAAATAAAAAGAGAAATAATTGCATGTAAATATGTGTGAAAAGAAACTTATATTGTTTACCACAACAGTCAAAGTCCAAAGAAATGACAAAAGGCTCTAACTATATGAATGGTTGATCCCTAGAATAGGAATTGAAATTACTCCATGTAGGTGCAAAGAGAATTACTGGGAGCAATGAATAGAATTTATGGGAAAAGTGATATTTTGTGTGCCAGATAATTGAATTGTGCATATTTGCAGTGCATTTCATCATAAGGGATACCTAATTATCCCTCTTGCATAAGCAGGAGTTACCAGATTATCTGTCAAGATCACTGTTAAAAGAGTCCCTTAGGCAAAAGGTTTAAACTGAAAGACCTCAGAGGAATGGCCTTGGAAGTGACTTTCAACTCTAAAATTCTAGGATTTGTCCACTCAAGTACTAAAAATGCCTGTGAATAACTGGATGTATGTGACAAGTGAAAAGAGAACTGTTTGAATGAACATAAGTAGTGGTTAGGTTTAACATCTAATAAGAATAATCAGCTACACTGCCTGTGCAGATTTAAGAGGCAAATTACATGTTTAACAAAGCCTACTAACAGAGGTGCTCTTAGCTATTTTGTGAGGACTTAGAAATACTCTCATTAAGCCCTCTGCTGGCTGATAAGCAGGGCAGAAATAGTTTTTAGCTATGGAAGGAGACTAAACATCCCCACACCTGAGCAGAATGTTAGTATTTTTACATGAAGGAGAGGTAGTGAGAAAGAGCAGGTATTAGTTGGTTAGGATGATTCACGATAGTTGCAACTTGTTTGACTCTTGGAAATTTATATTTATCTTTGTAATAACATTTGACTCAGTTGCTGTTGGACATGTGCATGCATAAGAAATCAACCTTTATTTTTATCAACAACAGGATTTTAAACATGTTATTATAGCCCAGCTTAACCTTTTTTTACTATTGTTTCACATCCATCATCATGTCTACCAGTCTAATCTCTCATGAAGAAGTTAGAAAGCTAACAGGAATTCATAAGGAAAATCAGTTTTTTCATTCAATTAATATGTATTAACCACCTCTACTTTCTGGATTTTAGGACTATAGTGATAAGCAAAATTTTCCTGTCTTCATGGAGCTTACAGTCTAGGAGAAGTTGGAGACAAGTGTTGGGCAGAGGGGGTTATGGGACCACCAACCTGCCCAAAGGGGAACCCATCCCAGGATGATGGGGATGAGGGCCACAAAGAGTGCAGGGCAAAGTTGGAGGGAATGTCAAGCTGGGTGACAACCAATGTAAGGCTGGGAAGGCAGTGGAGAACCAGCAGAACTCAGACCTGGAAAGTGGCCCTGAGAACGAGATAGAGGGCAGACAGCCGGTGAAGAATACAGAGGGCAGCCACCTCTAGGTCCCTTGGGTAGACTGACTAGAGTAAGATGGGCAGATGGATGCTGAAGTGGTTGTGGAGGTGAAAGCAACTGTTTCTCAGTGGGGAAACATGGAAATGGGAAAAGGGAGATTGCCTGCAAGTGACTAGAATCTCTTTGGCAGCAGAGTAGCAAAATAATACTTTGCAAACTCTACTAAATCTCAGGACTCAGGCTGCTGAATTTTCCATCTGTTCCACCTTGCTGAAACCAGGAAAAGAGCTAGAGTGCAGTTTGAAAGCTAGCACCTACTTCTAACAATCATGACATGTCTAGGAAAGGGTAAGTACTAAAAGAGGGTGGAAGAAAGACACTTCTCCAGAGAGATAGGAATTTTCCCCTAGGGAAAAATAGGGAAGTTGTAAGATAGTACCTGCCACCACAGAGAAAGAAGGAGTAGTTCCAGAAACATGATTTTGAGAAATGGCCCTTCAGTTTTTTGGTGATATGAATTACCACATAAAGATAAACTGATTTATACTACCACCAAGGTGCTTTGACAGAAATATTCTGACAAACCTGACAATTTCAAATTCAGCAGAATTAATTGGAGTGAAGATGAAGCAGATGTTACAATGAAAATTTTATTAAGATTATAGCTGTATGTATTGAGCAGCATTTTCTTTGAATGAAAGAAAATATCATTTAAAGCTGTTTTAGGCATATAAGAGTTCAGTGAATTAAATTT
Organism: Eptesicus fuscus; assembly: GCF_027574615.1. Taxonomy (NCBI): domain Eukaryota; kingdom Metazoa; phylum Chordata; class Mammalia; order Chiroptera; family Vespertilionidae; genus Eptesicus; species Eptesicus fuscus. The sequence continues at coordinate 33,652,189 of NC_072475.1, forward strand.
ATTTTTCCATTAAACTTATTAATCTCTCACTATGTTCATCCTCTTCAAAATCAGAGCAAACAGAGACTGATTCATAGAGAAAGAATAATTGCTGAGAGTAGTGGGATTATGTAAAGAATGACCTATAAGGTATGAGGTATGAAGCCTATAATTAATGGCACTTAGAATGGCTGATGTCTGGGAGTTATTACACAATAATACTTTATTATTTCAAATTAACCTAAAGAGAGCTTAAAAATAACCACCAGCATTTCTGGTTGGTAAATGGATTAATTGATCCTCAAATTTCACACATCATGATTCCAATGGGAAATAGCTTCAGGATGGAAATTGAAGCTACAGATCTCAGCTTCTCCCTTCAGCTTTTAATTGTTAGGCATTGTTCTTGACTTTTCCTAACCTCAACTTCAACAGCATTTAGACAAATTGGTTAATTATATGGGTTAGTAGGTCAACAAAATATGCATAACTGAACAAACTATATGCAAATCAAGGCTAAATTATTTGGGAATTAAATGATGCTTTCGAAATTGGATTACTTAGTGACATCCATTAATAAAGTTCTATGAAATCCTTAAATTTGGAAAAATAATTTACTTTCTGAAATATTATCACTCTCTGCCCAATCTTATATCTCATTAACTGCCCATTTTCCATACTTAGACTTTATCAACTTTCTCCAACTTCCAGTTTACCCCCATCCCAGGGATGATTAAATATTTTCTTATCTGTGTGCTATTGATATCTCTGCTTGTTATCACAATGACTCATACCTCTTCATTTATTTGTGTGTCTCCTTTTACAGACTGCAGATCTTTTAAGGATGGACTGTATCTTAGGCATTCGCAGTACTTGGTAGACTGCCAGATACATAATATGTCTTCAGATTTTTATTGTGTTGAAAAAAGGAATGAATAAATGAAATGTAAATAATTAAAACTTTCCTGCATTTTGAAAACTAAAATTCCCCCCTTGTAAGTTAAATGTATAATGAATTATTCTAATATCAAATGGCATCATGAATTGTCACTAATGTAGAAGTAAGGGTTGGGAATGACTTTCATTCTATGCCCCTGTGGGACATTAGGAAATTCATTTAACTCCTTTATTCTTATCTATTTAGAAAGGTTGATAATACCTATACTACCTATTTATCTTATCTACTGTAACCTTGCTTTATGGTTAAGATAACTGAATAATTGTGTGTGTATGTGTGTGTATGTGTATACTCTGGAAACTGTAAAGTGATATACATGTAAATTTCTATTGCTACATTAATATGGTCACCCTCTAAAAAGTAAGGTAAATTAGAGAAGACATATTCATCAATTTCAAGGCCTGTTTCCCATTTGATGCCAGGTTTGAGTATATGAATCATACATACATTTTTCTAACAATTTGAAACTGAATAATTTTTTTAATTAGGAGTACCTCAATCTCAATAAGTTTGAGATATTGATGGTCAAGATGGAAAATACTGCTGTTTTCCTTTCTATTGTTTTTTTTCCTAAAAATCTATTACCCTAACTTCATTTAAATAAATAGAAATAAGGGAGGAACATACTCATTCAAGTAAATCAATTTTTTGTGTTCTACTTCAAAATTCTTCAAATTCAAATATTTACATTTTAATATAATTAAAATCAGAGCACAATTTTAATTTTGAAAATGTTTTCTTTTACTAATTTTGTTCTTGAGCATTTTTCCATCTTGTTACACAACTCCTAATAATGTTTATCAAGCATATTACCATGTTTTACTTAAATATTTACCTAAGAATTAGTTAAATATACTTACATAGAACTAATTTTGGAGGCTTTTATTGTTCCTAATTCTGCTATTATACCAGTAAATTACATTGCAAGGAGCATCTTTCTAGGTTTTCTGTCTTTGTGTTTTAAAAATGTGCGTTTCCCAGCTTAGGCTCCAGAGATTCTGATTTAATTGGTTTGTGGGGACAGAGAGGCAGGCCCAAGCACTGGCATTTTTAATCTACCCTCTGAAGGGATTCTAGTGGGCAACCATGGTGAAAATCACCAATTCTGGTAATAACCAGAAATGTGATTTAAAAAAGATTTATTTCATAAAAATACTATTTTGATGTCAGTGTGAGGAATGGAGAAGGACAATTAGATGAGGAGAGGGGAGTGAAGAGGCTGGCTGGCACAGTCAGGCAGCAGCCAAGAACTGATGTGGGTCCCTGTCAGGAATTCAGGAATTTCTGTACCTCCTGCAGTTCCTGGATAAAGACTCGTATTGCTACCAGGTCCTCTGTAATCTCAGTCTCTAACAGTAGTTGACTCTTCTGCTGTCACGTTTGCTCTGATCATACTTCCCTGTGCATCAGGCTACAGCTTTCAATGTTGGTTCTATGGTTTCTAGCCAGTACTATTTCCCAGATAATCAGGGAAACCAACTCTTTTACTTAAAGCAACCCAGAGTATCTGCTGAGTGTTTTCTCTCCTCTGAGTGGTAAAGAGGATTTTGCTAACTGCTTGCAAGTTGAATGTTTGGCAGTACCCTCTGGATGTAGTCCCTCACTTCAGTACATAGTTCAGATTTCCTAAAGGATGAAATTAGCATACCTCAAGCCAGGGGCACCCTCATCCTCTGTTGATCTTCAAAACAGCAGCATTGGTCCTACCTGAGACAGGTGGATAGAGGCTAACCAAATCCTGGCATTATTCCTGTCTCTTGAGAAATGCATGGGGCATTCCTTTACCCAAAGGTGATCCCCTTTGTTTTGGGGGGAGATATCCCAACTGACCATTTAATTTTTATTAACTCCTGAGCACCACGTCATTCCTTCAGTATCCATACTCTACAGCTCTGAGTTCACCACCCTTCACAGTGAACAGGAAGGACAAGAGGCTTGGATTTAAATTAGATTACAATCTCTGTTTAATTGGGTAGTGGCAGCAAGTTCTTTGGGGTTTCAGTTGACTAATCTGTAAAAATAGGAAAAATTTAATTTTCTCTTCAAATTGAAAAAATACATATAAGAACTGCACTCAACAAATGAGAGTTGACATTATTTTTGTTATTGTGACTATTAAATATTCAAAACTCCAAGAAAGCTGAGAGAGCAAAGGAGTAGATAAAAATGTTAGTCTTTGGAACAGCCACATGAGAATATGTATATATGGATTCATATTTTAGGTATATTGAGTTATACATATATTAAATATATTAATATAGTTAAATAGTATATATAATTATACATTATATATCTTTTATTGCATATTTAAAAAAGAGAGGTGGAAGAGGAAATGAGCAGAGAGAGCATGAGAAAAGGAGAGAGGCAGTTTGTAGTGAGACTTTCTTTTCTTTTCTGTTATTATTGTTGTTATTATTATTTTGTCTATTATAGTGCTTCCTAATCTACCTTTTGATATGTTTGGGAAGAGAGAGGATAGAGAAAGATTGGGCCCAGATTAGAAGTAAAAAAGATGAAAAAACATAACCATTACATTAAAAAAGTTCATTTAAATTATATGTAGCCAAACTTAAGATTGATATTGAGTTGTATTTTAATTGATTTGTTTTAAATTTGAATTATTTTTAAAGTGTTATGAAAATCACTCTACTTACAGCCCAAAGTTCTTTCTAATTCAATTAAGTACTGTAAATAAGAAATATCTTTCAATAAAATATGGTTGATTAATTAAATAGTAATAATCACATTATATCAGTAAAAAAAACAAAAATAGGATCTTGATTTCCATTTTGCCATAGAGGACACAGAAATAAATTAGATTTAAATTTTGGTTAAATTTAATTAAAATTCAATTTAAAATCTAATCTAAAAATAATTTATTATAAAACTCTTTAACGCTTTTAAAAAGCATGATTGAAAAACATAATTCCCAAAACAGTTTATGTTTTTAAATAATCTATTTAAAAGTCTATGATCTAAGGCAACCTCCTACTTAAGCTTCTCATTCATACCCACCATTAGATTAATTTGCTTAATGACAGACCTAGTTCCAAAACAGTTTCCTTTAGATATTTTAATCCTCAAGAAACGGAAAAGAGAAGAGCACATCAAAGAACATTCATTGAATGCTACAGAAGAATGATTGTTCAACTTTCAAAGGATCTGCTCAACTACAGCATCATTCAGCCCTATACTTCATAATTTTGTCCAGGAGAAAATTATGAGTGATTTTTATAAAAACGCTTTGGATGAAGGAAACATAAACATTTCAAACCACATGTTTGATCTTCCACTCTAGTAACTCTAATAAAAAAATTTTATTCTGATTTGACATATACTTAATGGACACATGCGAGTGGGCATGAGTTTTAGAATTTCTGTTGTCAAGAATAGTAAACTTCTGGAATCCTGTTTGAAAAACAGTATTATTGACAATTTTTATGGCACTTCTCCATGATAACTCAAAGACAGTGGGTACTAGTTCCAAGAACACATCTTCAAGTATTTTTATTACCCTTTAGGTAATGGACTTGGACCTGGGATCCTAAAGCAAATTTAAATCATTTTCAGGGTTTCCTACCATTTCTTCACCATCATATTCTTTTCCAGTTGAAATACCATTCTTCTCTCTGAAGAAATTGGAAGCCAGGGTTTTAATAGTTTTGCTTTTCTTTTGGTCATATTACATAGTTGCCCCCAAGCAATGACATTCTTTTCCTATCCTTGGCTGTTTTTTTGCTCTGAAAATACCAGAAAAAATACCACCATTTTTTTCTATTATTGTTAGCATTTTTTACCATTCTGTCTCATTAGGTAATCACACAGTCCTTTCATGTTATTATTTTTTTTTGTTCCTTTTCTGATGCTTTTAAATGAAGTTATCAGAAAATTGGCCATACAATCATCCTGCTGTTGTTGTTTTTTTGTTTTTTTTTTTTAGGTGCTTTTGTGGTTTTTAAATCTAGATTGTTACAGATAAAAGAATATTAGAATCATTTATACAAAACATATGAATTTTTCTTTTTAATTTGTTTCTTACACTTTCCAGCTGCATTATACAATGTGGCAATCAATAGCCATCTGTGGCTGTTGAGCTGTTGAAAAGGAATTAGTCCAAATTGAGATGTGCTCTAGACACCAGATATCCAATATGCACTCTAGATTTTTGAAACATTTGTATGAAAAAATTATAAAAGATCTTGTTATTAATTTTTGATAGCAATTATATGTCAAAATGATAATATTTTTATACACTGGAATAAATAAAATATAGTATTAAATTTAATTTCACCTGACTCTTCTTAAAATATATGCTAGAAAATTTTAAATTGCTTATATAGCATACATTATGCTTCTATTGGGAATCATTGATAATTCCCAGAATACTTTTAATATTTTTAATTAAGTACATTAGCCTATTGCTGTAATAATCACAAATTTAGTGGCTTAAAACAATACAAACTTAGAAATTTGCAGTTCTGGGAATCAGAAGTCTAAAATGGGTTAGCGAGGGCTGCATTCTTTTTGGAGGCTGTATGGCAGAACCCATTTTCTTGCCATATCCAACTTCTAGAGGCTACCTGCTGTCCTTGGCTTATAGCCATGTCTTCCATCTTTTAAGCCAACTGGGTCGCATCTTCAAATCTCTCTCTTCATCTATCTCTGCTTCTGTTATCACATTTCTTACTCTGATTCTGACTCTATAAGGATCCTTGTGATTAGTCCTATCTCAAGATTTTTAACATAAGCACATCAGCAAAGTCTCTGTGTCATGTAAGATAGCTTATTTACAGATTCCAGGGACATTTATTATTCTGCTCACTGGATTAAGGATATTTAGTGTCATTTCTTAATATGTTAATTTTAATTTTTAAAATTTGGTTTTGGTCAAATACTTTAAGAACAATGACACTTTTATACCAACAACCAAACATAAAAGCAACAAGTTTGAAGTGGAATGGTGCAATACCTTCTCATGTAGTGATGGACTGAACTCTGTGTGATCTTATTAAATCAGTCATTTGCCTTCTTGTTTTTGTTTTGTTTGTTTTGTTTTTTTATTGTTTCTGTTTAGCAAAAGGAAATCTTTGGAATTCATACAAGAACTATAACGGTCCAATTCTCTGAGCCTTAGTTCAAATTCTTTGAGCCTTAGTTCAAAGTCCTCTATTTGTTTTAACTATTAGTTTGAGATCTAGTAAAAACTAATTTCAGCTCTAAGGTATTTCTCATATTTTTTATCAAACTTGTTAATGGTGAAGGTGTGACTTGTGAAGTGATTTAATTCATTGGATAGAGCAAAAAATTATACTCTCTTTCCATCATATAATAGGTAAGCTTTCTATTATCAATGTTGTTGACATAATAAATCTTGCTTTGAACTTTTGTGATATTACCTTTTCTGTGTAATCTACTTAAGCAACTGCTTTTGAAAATTACTATTATCTTCTCTCCTAATATAACTTAGAAATAAAGGGTCACAATTTCATTTTTTTAAAATAACAAAACACTATTTATTAGCTTGTTTATCTCTAGGGATATTTTAGAAATATTTAGAGAAAAAGCCACAATACTTAGGCTGAGGCTTATGATTTTTATAATGGATGGTTGGGAAGTTGAACAACTTCCTATGCATTGAGTATAACATAGTCTTATCATTCTGTAGTTTATGTTTAGGTAATCAGAAATAGTTTTATTTACACAATTAAAAAGCAAGATCTAAAACCAAATACAAATGATTTTAGGGAAATTCATTTTATTGAAACATTTGTGACATAGTTCCCAATTTGATGCAAATAATTAAAATTTAAAGAGGTGGATTTGTATGATTAGAGATTCTGAGAGAAAAAGAAAAGATAGACACACCACAAATATTCATACACACAGACACACACAGAGACACACACATATACACACAGATCCATTCCTTTTGGATATGTCATTTAAAGATCTCCTTTACTTTATGTTTAGGAAATTATGGAAGTAAATGTTTTGGGACAGGTAAATGTTTATTAAGTCATTAATTGAATAATAATGAAAATTCAGACTAGTGTTTATTTTTAGTTGTACAATCAGCATAGAATCTTATCTAGAGAAGTGTATCAAACCTGTGTCTAAAGTCGATAAGATGGCAATGACATTGGGATAGTACTAAAAATCTCCTTTTCCAGATTGAACTACAGAACATTAATTTTCATGTGCTTTTTCCATAATTGGGTGAAATTTTACAATATATTTTGCTAATATTAGAAATAGACTAAAACGAATATACAATGAATTTTAATGTATTTCATAATTTACCTTATTCTAGACTACAGTGAAATGAACTAAAATCAATCATGGTATGATAGAGTCAAAAGTAACTGACATATCAACAGAATTTTCTATGAAATTACAGCCTTAGAAGTTCAGTAAAATACTGTTAAATCTCACAAATATATAAAAACCTATATTTCAAAATAAGGAAAATATTTCATAAAATAATAATGTGGTAAGCTATTAATAGCTAAAATATTTGGGGTTGAATATTTACATATTTTAAGTAAATAAGAATTATAGCAATTAAGTATAATTGTGAATTATAGATGTAAAAAAAGAAACAAACTATTCAAACAGTAACAAAGGAATTATTAGCACAATGGCACCAATATTTGAAAATGTTTTAACAGTTCAAAATGATTTGAGTTTATTTTTAAAATCTGGATTTATTTCTGACTTAGCCCCTAACTTAAAAAAATGTTTCAGTATCTCAAACCAACCTAATGCAAAAGCCCCATTTCTCTCTGACAGTTTCATCCTAAAATATCTAGTCTTAATCATTACTCCCTTGGTTTCCATTACAAGTCTTCAAAACATGAAATATAAAGATATATCTGGTAAATTTAGCATTCAGACAGGTGTTTTCTCCCAACACATACCTGAAATACTCAGTATCAGTCAGGTGTTTTAAGTAGTCTTTTCTAATTAAGGAGGATTGTGTGAGCAGATTCTTCCCTGTAGAAAGAACCTCTTTGTAAACAGACACCTTTGCAGCAGTTAGGCCTTGCAACACTTTTTATTTTCATGCCTTTCATAATTCCCAATTGACATTCATTTAGATTCAAGTCTGAGCACTTAAACTGAGGTTATATCAGGGGAGTTCTGGAGATGTAGAGGAATATATTTCTCCAAGACTTGTTTTAGAAATCTGTTTTACAATATTTGTTATTAATTTTTTTCAGACATAGAACACCAGTCTTTCATGACATCCTAAAAATATTTACTACCAGGTAACAGTTAATTGATTTGAACTGGTCATTAAAGATGTGCTTTTCTATCAATTATCCCACCCCCCAAAAAAAATCATAACTCTCTTTTCATAAGACTCTTCTTGCACTAAAAACAACAATTAAATACTTTTCTCATCTAGGTTTCAGTAAATCCATGCCATTTCTTTACATGATCCATTGGTATTAGTTAATCTTTCTTTTTGTTTATTCGAAATATATATATATACACACATAGAAAACAAAATGGGATGTGTAATCCTGCTTTCAGGTTTCACACAGATAAGATTTTAGTGAAATAATCAAATTGAAATCTCATATCTCAATGATACTCAAGTTTGCCAATCTTGGTCTTTAATTTCTCATTATTGTTAGTCATACCATTTTTTTTTTTACTTACATTCTCTATTAATTTCACTCTCCGAGAAAAGATTAGCAAGGCCATCAATAAAAGAGATTTTTTTTTTCATGTGCCAACTAGTTTCACTCTTTGATTGTCATTCATTTATTAATCATTTGTACTTTGAGGGACACAGAGATTAAGAAACTTACTATTCTCTCTGCAAAGTAAATCACCAAGGGAATGCATGAGTTTGATTCATACTTCATATTTATTCTACTTCTTTTACTCTTCTTCCTTCATTGACTACCTTAACCTTCAAACCAATTTGTACTTGAATACACTGAAAATGAACCTTCAGTTCTGTATTAGCATCTAATATCCAATCTTTAGTATGGATAGTAAAGTGCCAATTCAAAGTAACTACTAACCATTTATAATCAACAAATTATCTGTCCAATTTTCCCAACACCATTTGTTGAAGAGACTGTCTTGACTCCATTGTATGTTCTTGCCTCCTTTGTCAAATATTAATTGAGCATAGTGATTTGGGTCAACTTCTGGGTTCTCTATTCTATTGCATTGATCTATATGTCTGTTCTTATGCCAGTGCCAGGCTGTTTTAAGAACAGTGGCTTTGTAATACAGCTTGATATCTGGTATTGAGATCCCACCTACTTTGTTCTTCTTTCTCAGGATTGCTGTGGCTATTCGGGGTCTTTTTTTTATTCCAGATAAATTTTTGGAAAGTTCGTTCTAGGTCTGTGAAATATGTCGTTGGTATTTTGATGAGGTGTGCATTAAATTTATAGATTGCTTTGGGTAGTATGGACATTTTGATGATGTTGATTCTACCAATCCATGAACATGGTATGTTCTTCCATCTGTTTATGTCTTCCTCTATCTCTTTTTTCAGTGTCCTGTAGTTTTCCGTGTATAGGTCTTTTACCTCCTTAGTTAAGTAAAAGAGGTTACCTCCTTAGTTAAGTAAAATTATTCCTAAGTATCTTAATTTTTTTGGTGCGATGGTAAATAGGATTGCTTTTTTAGTCTTTCTTTCTGTAAGTTCATTATTGGTGTATAGAAATTCCATAGATTTCTTGGCATTAATTTTGTATCCTGCTATGTTGCCAAATTCATTTATTAAGTCTAGTAATTTTTTGATGGAGTCTTTAGGGTTTTCTATGTACAGTATCATGTCATCTGCGAATAAGGACAGTTTTGCTTCTTCTTTTCCAATTTGGATGCCTTTTATTTCTTCTTCTTGTCTGATTGCAATGGCTAGTACTTCCAGCACTATATTGAACAGTAGTGGTGAGAGTGGGCATCCTTGTCTTGTTCCTGTTCTTAGGGGAAATGGTTTTAGTTTTTGCCCATTGAGTATGATGTTGGCTGTGGGTTTGTCATATATGGCTTTTATTATGATCCTTCTATTCCCACCTAGCTGAGAGTTTTTATCAAGAAAGGGTGATTTGTCAAATGCTTTTTCTGCATCAATTGATATGACTATGTGGTTTTTATCTCTCAATTTGTTTATGTGATGTATCACGTTTATTGATTTGCAAATATTGTACCATCCTTGCATCCCAGGGATAAATCCTACTTGGTCATGGTGTGTGATCTTTCTGATGTACTGCTGGATTTGATTTTGTTGAGGATTTTGGCATCTATATTCATGAGGGATATTGGCCTGTAATTCTCTTTGATTGTGTTATCTTTATCTGGTTTTGGTGTTAGGGTGATGCTGGCTTCATAGAAGGAGCTTGGAAGTGTTCCTTCCTCTTGAATTTTCTGGAATAGTCTGAGGAGGATAAGTTTTAGTTCTTCTTGACAAATTAACTTATAAATAGCAAAGTAAGGGTTTGTGGTGGTTGTTTGTTTTAAAGTCAGCTTTCCTATGAATTACTTTGTGCTTTGCCCAGGAGGTAGTTTTCAAGAGTAGTTGTTGAAAGAATGTCAACTTCTCCAAAATTTTGGAAATATTACATCTACTTCTTCCCCTATGTCTATTCTATCATCAAAGGAAATTAAATTGTCCTCTGACTCTTTCTTTATCACAAAGCTGCTTTGGTTATTGCTCAGGAACACTGTTCTGAATGATTGAAAATGGATTGCTTGATTATTTGTCCAGGCGTCTTGCCTGAGTTCAGCATGAGTTGGGTATTATTACCTACTAATCTATTTTATTTCTGAGATTGGACTCTAAAACAGAATTATACTTAAATATTTGGTATGTGTTCCTATTTTTCTTGAATTATAAAAAATACTAGTTAGTGAATTTGGAGATTCCCAGTTTTCATATTTTATATAAACAAAGCCTCCCCATTTGCATTTTAAACATTCTAGAAGAATTATCTTTTGTGTTGCAGTTTGGCTTAGGGCTATTCTGGCTTTTGGTGGTCTCTATTCTGGCAGGGAAGTCTCTGAACATGGTCAGAACTGAACATAATCGATTGATTGCCTATTTTACAAATTCAGAGGCCCTGCTGTCACTATACATGAGGTATTATATGTGAGATCAAAGGATAAATACAAGATAGAGCAAATTGAGGGTTATATTTTACCCCCTATTTCAATCACATTTTTCTCATTTTGGTGGTGATTTTTGCTTGCTAGCTGAAAAATTTTATATCCATTTTAGAAATAAAAAAGCATCTACCCATTTCTACTTCAGATTTTTAAAATCTCTATATTGAAGTCACATGATGATATTCCAAAATTCCTTACTGCGTTCTTCACTTCTACATATACTTATTCTAATTAGAAAATTTTCTAATAGGATAAGGGCTCACAGAAATCATCCGGCTTAAATATTTCATTTCAATGAAATAACTCAGGCATACAAACAATTTATATGTAACATTATAAACCTCTGTGTACTCAAGAAATTAGCCTGAAAAATAAAGCACTGAAAATTTGGCTGAAAATCACTGTGATGCCTTCCCAATTTCATTAAACTCTATTCTTCCCAGACACAACTTCTACCCTGAATTTCATGTTATTATTATAATGCATGTGCATACACTTTAGCCATATGTACAAATGCTCAAAATAATACATATAATTATTTTGCATTTATAAACTCAATTTACCTTTTCTGCAACCTGCTTTTGTTGTTGCTGCTTCACATTACATTTTTGAGATGAATCCGCTTTCACTCAAGTAGCTTTAGTGTGTTCCTTTTTCTTTTTACTGCATTTACTGCAGTGTTGCAGTGTGTGAACAGTCTATAAATTACTTACTCACTTTTTTAACCAAAGGCATTTCGATTATTTCCTTTTTTGTTTGTTTTTTGAATAATTCTGTAATGGGTATTTTCTTTTCTTTTTTAAAAAAAATATATTTTATTGATTTTTTACAGAGAGGAAGGGAGAGGGATAGAGAGTTAGAAACATCGATGAGAGAGAAACATTGATCAGCTGCCTCCTGCACACCTCCTACTGGGGATGTGTCCGAAACCAAGGAACATGCCCTTGACCAGAATCAAATCTGGGACCTTTCAGTCCGTAGGCCAATGCTTTATCCACTGAGCCAAACCAGTTAGGGCTGTAATGGGTATTTTCTATACATGACTGGAGAAGTACACAAGAGTGGAGAGACTGGACTTTAGGGTATGCAAATCTTCAAATACCACTAAATTGTTTTCTGAAGTTGTTGCCCTATTATAATACTCTCCATGGATACTCCACATCCTCATCAATATTTTGTATTATTGGACTTACCAAACTTTTGCCAATTTCATAGTAGTGACATGATATCCCATCATTTTAACTTGCATTTCTCTAATAACTAGAGAAATTAAATACCTTTTTCCTATGTCTACTGGACATTGCGAATTTTCTTCTATCAATTGATTGTTCTTCTTTTCGGCTCATTTTTTCTCCCTATCATTTGTTTTTATAGATTTATAAGAAAGCTTTATGTACTAATCTTTCTTTGGTCACACGTATAACAAATATCCTCTCTCAATCTATGCATTGACTTCTTTGATGTAAATGAATTTTTCATCTTCAAGAAAAATTTATACCAACAGTATAGCACCTATTTCAAAAGATTTCAGTATATCTTCACATCAGAGATTTTGTTATAGGGACTTGCTATAACTGATGAATATATTACTTCCCTCAGGTTCCAGTGAGAGAAAAGAGTTGTAGATTACTGATTTAGAAAGGAATTACCACATTAGGTAAATTCTAAGATGATTATTTTTTTACATTTTAACACCACTAAAATTGGGATGCACCTTAATAGTGTCAGATTTTATGAAAGACAGTAATGCTTAAGAAAAATCACAATTGGGATTATATATATATATTATTAATATATATATATATAAATTTGGGGTCCTGCTTTAATTACTTAATTTTATTATATTAATGTTATTTAGCCCTGAACTTATACTCACTCTCCTCATTGGAATAGTCTGAAATTGGGATATTTGCTTTACGGAGACTATCAAAGTGGAGTACCACTTTTCATCTTAATATATCAAATTTAATATTTTTTCTTTATGGACTTCACTTTTTATGCCTTAAAGTTTAATAGACCCTTCTCTTCCAATCTGCCCCCAATCATTAGTTATCCTTTTCTAAATGTTTTTAAACTTTTCTCTGCATCTTTAAGTCTTTATTCTACCTCAAATACATATTAGGTGTGAAGTGGAGAGCTAGTATTATATTTTTATATATCTAATTTATTGTGTGAATAATTATTTTATTTGCACTGTACCATAATGCCACCTATTTATCAAGTTTCTATAAATTCACCAATATATTTCTGAGCCCACTATTGTAATAAACCATTTTGTATTTCTGAAGCAAGGCTACATTACTTCAATTGCTGTCATTTTATATTAAGCCTTAATAGTTCATATGGAAATTCCCTATAACATGTTCTTTAAAATTGTGTTGACAAGTTTTGACCCTTTGCTTTTGCAAACACATTTTAGAATTAACTTCCAAGTTTTATGAAAAATCATAGTGGTGTTTTTATAATATTACATTCATTTTATAGATTAATTTACAGTATTGAGTCTCCCATCTAGAAACAGGTATATTTGTTCATTTATTTGGGTTTACTCTTTGATTTTAATGATTAAATATGGACTCAAAACTGCTATCACATAGCTAGTTAATAACAAAACTAGTAGTAAAAGGAAGGTCTTTTGACTCCTTAACAGCTCCCACACTCAAAAGGCTTAATTATTTAGTCAGTTAAGGAAAAGATCTTGGAATCCTTGCAGTTTCTGCACCCACCAGCATGAAAAAGGATCCAACTTGTTGAGTTTATGAAGATCAGAGTGTGGTCAGAGGACTTGTTAGAAATGCAGAATCTCATTCCTTCCTTGGTCCTACACAACCATAATCCTCATTATTAAAAGATTCATGGGTTATCGGTAGGTACAGTAAGTCTGGGAAGTATAACTTACCAAAAAAGGAGGCCTAAAATGTATTGCATTGGCTCATTTTATCTAAAACCTGTCAAAATGGTGGTAGTAAGCTTGAGGTCCTTGAATTGCAAAGGATTCAGGCAAGAAACATTGAGGCCCATATAATGACCCTTAGGCCATGCTCTTCCACCACAGGCTCACAGCAGCCATAATCCGCTTTGCTGAATGAACATCAAAAGTCCAAAATGAGAAGAGAGTGTAATACACACACACACACACACACACACACACACACACACACACACTTCTTTGTTTCCTTTAAAGAAAGATACATATTTCTTTAAAGGAAACAAAATGTTGAGTTTTTCTAGAAGTAGTATATTCAGGAAAACTGAAGCTTCTTTTGATATCTAGTTATTCAAGAAACATATACACTTGCTTTGAAATCAGTAGCTGTCCCATTGGGGGAAATTATGTAGAAAAAAGATACCGGGGAGACAAGCGCAGAAAATTCAGCCTTTAAAGTAAAACAAAAAAGATCAGACGATTTTTTTTTCAAGTAATCATATACTATTCATGTTAATCTTCATTCAGCCTTCTTGTTTAACTACTATAGCAGTCAGTTATATACAAGGGTGGGAGGATGAAAAAAAAAAAAAAGGTGAGGAGAGGGGATTGGGAAAGTGAGATTCCTGCAATATCACATCGAGCCACTAGGGGTATCTTTGTACCATTTTTCATCCGGCACTGATTTGAAGTAGAAACCTATATTAGGGGAAAACCAGGGTCCTCGGCATTTTTGCGAGCAGTGCACCCAGAATCCAAAAAAGATTTTTAAAAAGAAGAAAGAACGAAAGAAAGAAACCACAGTTCTTTCGGCCACCCGAACAGGGCTACGAATTTCTCTCTCTGTTGGACACCAGACCCGGGGATTCATTTTTGAGGTCAATTTCCAATCGAGATAAATCTATTGGATTAGCAGGATTATCTGATTGCAGCTGAAAGAAGTAACGTTGTTTGATCATTTGTATTTCTTGCCTGATGGTCGGATTTACATGGAGGTGGCTTTGGGTCCCCAGGATTCTGGATCCCGGTTGCAGCTGGAGAGAAAAAAGGATCAATCGGCACGTTTTGGAAGTGTCCGTGGGTGAATAAAAAAAAAAAAAAAAAAAAAAAAAAAGGAGAGAGAAAAGAAAAAGAAAAAAGGAGAGGGGGCGGAGGGGGGGCGCAATACTGGGGTTGCGGCTGCTTAAAGAAGAAGAAAAAAAAAAAGGAAGCATCTTGAATTCTGAAACAATATTTCGGGGGCGGGGGGGATTGTTTCAAGATTCCAAAACAAAAAGGGGGACTAGAAACTGGTAAATACTTTGACCAATTCAGCTTGAATTCGAAGGCGAAGTGTTGTAGAAACTGTCTCCTTGAATGGTTGGAAGGGGACTGGGGGAAGATGAGGGGTCTCCCTCTGTGGATGTGTCTCACCGAGGGTAAGTCTGGGGCTCTTTCATTCGGAGGGGGCTGCCGGGGTTGGTGTGCCGCTGCGCGGAAGGTGCTGCGGACGCGGTGCCTGTGAAACGGGGAAAGAATGGGGGGCGGGGGGGGGGGGATGCAAAACCGCCTCGCGCTTCTCGGGATGGATCGAGCTTAAAAACGCTGTTTTGTGGCGTCGGTGGGGAAGCCAAAGCAACCCTCCAAGCTCTCAACTTTTCATTGAACATCTTTCCGCTGGGAGATCCCTTGTGCATGCAGTGCGTTCTCCTAGTGATACTTTAAGGAGAAGAGGCTGGGATGCCTCGGAAAACCTGCATGTGGAGGGGGGAAGCCCCAGTGAAAATCGCGGCTGCCTCGGCCGCGGTTTCGGGGGCTGTCCTGGCTTCTCTGGGAATTTTGCAGAGGGAATTGGCCGTTTTCGCATTGTCTCTTTCTCCCTTCCCCTCCCCGCCTCCCCCTCGCTCAGCCTACCACTGAAGGGTTACAGGGTCACTGCATGGGATAGAGACAGAAGTGAGTGACTGGCCACACGTGTTGTCTTGTAATCCACTGGCACGGCTTTGCAGATGGCAGTCCGAGGTAACTTTTCTTGAGTCGGACGAGTCCTGGAAGGCGCTGCAGCCTTCCTGCCCGGGGCCCAGGCTGGGGAGTGCGCCAGGAGTCAGCTGCATTTCTGATGCATCCCTGCCCGGCCTGCCTCGCCACTCACTGGCTTTTCTTCCTGACTGAGCGCAGCGCGCGCGTTCCCATTTTCTTGCAGCAGAATTCAGGGCAGTTTCTCTTTTATAAAGAATATTCTGTACCTCGAGAAAAAGCTCGTTTTTATTTGCAGAAGGAAAATGCGTTTTAGCAGATATCGTTAAAATTAATCACTCAAAAGGCGTGAATATTAATTGAGTTAGGAAACTAAAAGTTGCTTTGGATTCAAGGAAAGCATATTATTCTAAACCAGTTTTGGAATCCACATAGGTGTGGAACAATAACATAAAATAAAACCGATTCATTTAAAATATGTACCTGGCTATATAGATATGCAAATAGGTTAATGGATATGTTAATAGGTTAATGAACACCCCCATCCTTCTGACAGGACAGCAATATAATTTTAGTTGGCTTTTTAAAGGTAAGGGCAATTCTTTACATTTTAAACCTTCAGACATTCACATGCATTAGAATAAAATGGAGATAGATACTCCTTAAACTATAAAATAATGTGCTGTGTACATTTTAACCTTTTGAAGAAAAGCATCAAATATTGTTTTCAGGGGTTTCTGTTTACAGATTATGAAATGTTCGTAGATGCATTTATGGTTTTAGCATGGAAGCCTCTTCATTATTTGTGAACTCATTAGAAGGCAACTCCTCAATGTCATCTGAAGCACTCATCCTGCCAGTACTTACCTCAGGCATTCAGGGTGCACCCGGCATTCTGGCATTAAAAGGGGAGCCTCGCCAAACTTTCTTCCTGGATGTGTGTGTGTGTGTGTGTGTGTGTGTGTGTTTCTTAAATCTAAATCTTGAGATAAGAACATCTTATTTCTTTTTCTTTTCTTTTTAAGATGAAATAGCAAATATATATAACTTGTCTCCCAAGAATTCGACAGGGGGAGTTAGTTTTTATTTCTGCAGACTTTGTGTAAGCTTGTCTCAAAATGATAGAAATAGCAAGAAATGGTTTCTACAAGCCCAGTGGTTAGTTTTAAGGAGGTATCTGAGTGGCTAGGTTTGCCTTTTATTTTGCACAGCTGAGTCACATGGTTTCTTGTGCAGTGTGAACCAGAAGAATGGATGTTCTGTGTATTGGTACATTTCTAGCTGCTGATTCTAGCTACACAGTCCATTAAAATGTAACACCTTTTAGAAAAATTAAATCAATAAAACAAGGCAGCTAGTAAATAACGTATTGAATGATAATGTTAAATAAATAGTGAAGGTGAATAGGAGGTAGTCTGGGATTTCTCTCTTTAGGCCAAAAGATAATATAAGGTTGATATGAAAGTAGATGAAGAATATGGGACATGAAAAAGGAGGTCTTTTTCAAAGATAATTTGCATACTTTGCAATCTTTGAGCCAGGGGTCATGGCATGTCCAATAGTGCTAAAGAAGAAAATTTAGCTTCATGTGCCTTTTCTTGTTTGAACAATATTTTTCTCTCTCAAGAAGAGTCAGTACTTCCTACTCCCTCATTCTATTCTCTTTTGGCAGAGGGAATGAAAAGGGGAACCTGGAAGTACTCCCAACAGTTTCTATGCAAAACTTTGGTAAACTTTATAGGTGGTAAATTCACTTTGGAAGGTCAATAACAATGGAAATAAACAAAACTACACGCCATAAAAGTTTTTAAAACTGCAGCCAGTAAGCGAAGAGCAAGGTACCCCGTTACATAAATGTTCTCCATGAATAGAGTAGAGAACATTTGCATTGAAGATCTTGCAATTTTCAGTGTGGAGAACTACTGAAAAACCTGAAGAGTTCACTTAGAAAATTACGTTTTGCTCTACTACATCCAAATGCATATTTTTGTTCATGATTATTAAAAAAGAACATGGTGGCTTTTAGCTGATCCAATTTTGCTACACATATCACAGAATGTGGTAGTTTGGAGTAAAGGAATGGAAGCTCTCAATGAGTCCTAAAAACTGCAAGCACAGTTTCTAATGTATGTGACAAGAAATGGCGTTGGATTCCCCAAAACTTGAAAAATGAGTGTTTCATTTACTGGAGCTTCACTTGACAGCTGCACCTGTCCCCCGAAAGCCTCCCATGTGTTCCAAGTGGCCTTAACATTCAGGGGGAGATAACACATTTGCTGTAGCTTCCTTTGATTTTGAGATGATTAAATACAGTTAAATGTTATTCTACATTAACTAATTTTTAAAAAATTAAATTACTGCACAATCAACTGAAAGCAAAATGAAAAGGGCAATCCTTTTTTTAATGATTTGTAGATGTTTAACAAATGGCATCCTCAATGCAAATCTCTCATCTCTTTTGCTTTATTGAAAATGCAAAGAAGTTCAACTTTCAGTTCATTTAAAATTTTAACTCTGAGTATCTCAAATTTGCAAAGCCCATAAAAACTGAAAAAAAAAACCACAACAAACCAAATAGTGAGCACTCATGATGAATCTAGAGTGTCACTTTTAATACATTTTCAAAGATAATTTGAAATATTTTGAGGGAGCTAACCGCTGAATCTTATGGGATAGCAACATTCTCCACTATTTCTAAGAATGATTCCTTAACAGTAACAGGTTTGATTACTTTTGCTTTGTTGTTAATGAAATCGCATTGCCAATGTCAAACATGGCTATGATGCTATGAATTATCCCTGCCTTTAAGATTCCCCTTGCCCCCTGCCCCAAAAACTATACCTATTGGGTAGCAAACCTATGTGAAAGGGAGATTGCCAACTCTAAGCTTCACTGAAGTCAGAGAAAACTAGTAAATCACTCCAGACATTTGAAATGATTAAACATGAAACTTTTTTTTTTCGGGGGGGGGGGATGATATGAATTCTTTTTATGACAGTCAATATAATCTCTTCTGTGCCTATTTCCATTGCATGTAAGAGAAATTCTAGTCAATGACAAAACGCTTTACTGCTGCCATTACTGCAGACTTTATGGATCAGAGATGTGTCAGCATGTTAGCTTTTCCAGTAATGCCTCTTTTGTGTGAAACCTTATGTGCCTTGCAGGCACTCTCTCATTCTGACACTCATAAAACGCTCAAGTCCCCGTATTTATTATTTCATTTTCTCCCTATAGATAGCAACAGAGCACTTCAGTATACGGATGTGTAGCCAAAAATTGAAGGCGAGCGTGAATGGGACTAACGAGTTTCAATAATACACATATTAGGAACCACTAAAGGAAGTTTAATTAAGAAAAACAAGTTGAGCATGAAATTCATTTTAGAACAAATAGAATCTAAGTTACCGTTACAGATGTAAAGTCAAAAACCACAGTGATGCATCCCAGGAAATAAAGTTCCAGGTTGAGACTCAGATCTACTCAACACAGCTGACATCTTAGGACCCGACTTTAACTTGAGGAGCTTGGGTTTGACTTATGAAATAGAAGGTATATATTTTTTATAGTGTTTTCACTTTTATCTGCTTCTGTAGCAATTTTTGTTTAGTATTTTAACTATATATCTAGTCACATTTTTGTACATAAACTTGTTCCCTTGAGACAAGCCAGACAGGAACCTCTTCTTTTTCTATAGTCTGCCTTTCTAATACCACCTGTGTCTGCAGTTAAAGCTACCTGCTGAAGCCCATATCATCGCTTTGGTTGTGCTGTAAGGGGTGTTTCAATAAGAAACGGGTTTATCTATCTTTTCCCTGTATCTATAATTCTGTTTAATTTTTGGCATAATCTAGAAAATAAGTCGGTTTATTTATTCGTTTGCTTGCTTATTTATTTGGTAGTGGCAATGTGTTTCGGCGGGCGAAGTTAGGGAGGAGATAGAATATCAAGAAAATATTTTCCTAGAATGTGGGTTGTTTTTTTTTTTTTTTTAACATTTTGTCTGTATCTAAATAACATAGTAAATTCCAAAAAGAGTGAAAAAGTCAGGGAATAATATGGAGGTCTTTAGTATATGTTTCTCAACCTCTGCCTTTTTAGAAACATCCAACTTATGTACAACTTATTCCTGATGCATACGTTTGGCATCACTTATGTGTACCAGTAGTTTTTACTCCCTTGACACACCCAGTGAATGTTGAGTCTTCAGAAAAAAACACACACAACACAACAGGTTAATTTTAATATTTCAGCATAAATTGAAAATTCTTTTTGCCTTAAAATGTTTTGATGAATACCTTTTTATTGTCATATGAAATACTTACTATTCTTAGAAATTCAACAAGGTCATGTATGAAATCAATGGACATTGATTTGATAAAAATTACCTTGGGCTTGTAACTATAATTTCCCCCATAGGACAAGCACTTCTCTTATGACAGAACTGACAGTGATTAGTACATATGACATTGACCAACAGTTGTCACAAAATGTGTACCTGAAAGTGATACTTGAGTCATTTAATAGTTAACCATAACACTGGAAGGAATAAAGATTCACTTCAGTAACCATTATGTTTCAAGTAACTGCATCTGTCATTTTTAATTTACATCTATATTACTTAGCTGTCCAAAACTTTACATACAAGTGACAATGTTATCTATCCTTTTTCTTGGGTAAAGAAAGTCACCAGTTTCATTACCTCTTTAACTGTGCCAAGTGTTCTAATGTATATGCTACTATGAGACTGATACCGAAAGTGCCTATTATTTAAAGATGTGGTCTTTAAATAACATCTGAATATTAAATGAATATACAAAGGTAAAATATTGTATGTAATGAAACAATATTGTAGTAGCAGTGATGGCAGGGATTTCTGTCTGGTTTCTCAGAGCTGTGTGTTTCTCACCAGCACCTAGAACAGTGATTGGCACATTACTGGTGACCAATAAATACTTGTTAAATGAATGAAGAGACCTGGCTTTAGCCTTGCTTGTTACCTTTTTGCTTAATAATTGGTTTTTTCATTTCTGATTTTAATTTTTTTTCTTAAGTAAATGATTTCTTATTTGAATTGATAGACATTTTGAAGTTTTGTGCAAAGCCCCCAAAGTACAAAAAATATATGTAAAATATTGCATTTTAATCAGACAAATAACAATTGACATTTTTTAGCGAGTTTTGTACAGTTTATTTACCTTATTTAGATAGATTATTTTATCAAGACTTACAGGTGTAATATAATTATTTCTGGTTATAATTTACCAAGATGTACATTAGAATTATTTTCTGCCATGAAAACAAAAGTGATATTTCAAGGAATTTGGAAATACTAAAATTATTTCAAACACTTAGAACTTGGACAGTAAGATCTAAAATATAATGAAGGTTGCTATTTTGGTCATTATTTATGACTTAGAAATTTTTTTGAAACACTTTTTGATTCCCAACTCTCTATTCGTCAATTTTATTTAAATGGTGAATTCATCTAGCAATTAATATTCCATGTGTATATTAAATCCTTGTGAATATCTATCTATTCATTGGTGTTCTGTTACACAAATGGCCCGTGAATAGAACATTGTTTTGAATCTTGCTAGTATTAGCACTGGTAGAACTGTAATATGAAGGGCAATAAGAATTTGGATATCTGAGGAAGATTACAGTGTAATATTCTTTGGCCTTTGGGGCACTGATTGAGCTCTAAGCCATGTCAGGAATGACAGGAAGCCATTATTGTTGTTTGGTGCCTTATATGAAAGGAGTTGGTGGTTTTAGTCCAATTCCTAGTAGACACTTACTTCTTAAACAATAGCCACTATAGTATTTGCCAATTCTAGCAGAAGCCTGGGAGTGAATGGACACAAAAGTTTAACTACCGTGTCTCTGCTAATCATCCTCCAAGGGGTCAAGATTGACACACCCTGGCATAGGGCCATACTGAGAAACTCAGCACTGCTTCTGCCAAAGTTGTAGCTATTCTCCCGCAATAAGGGATTTTTTAAAAAGAGGACTTTAATTAAGCAGGGCACC
This sequence comes from Eptesicus fuscus, assembly GCF_027574615.1. Lineage (NCBI taxonomy): Eukaryota > Metazoa > Chordata > Mammalia > Chiroptera > Vespertilionidae > Eptesicus > Eptesicus fuscus. Next base: position 33,674,175 of record NC_072475.1, read on the forward strand.
AGGATCAGTGATTCTCCACTATTCCCAGGTACAGCAACTCACCAGAAACAAAAATAAGCTTACATAGTAAATTGAGAATAAAGAACTGCTGTTAGGTTGTGCTATCTTCTCTATAAAGACACTGACAGACATATTTAAGTTGCTTCTGGAAGCAATGACTTGTGACCCAAAGGTTGCCCCTTTCAGACCAAAGCATCAAGGGAAATAACCAACTCTACCTGGCTGTCTCTCCTAAGCTCTTGAGTGATTCTTCATTTTTTTCTGGGGGATCACAAGGCTGCCAATTGGTTTTCCAAATGCATCCTGCAGTAGTTTACACATACATTAAAATTGTTGCCCAGGCTTTTTAAAAAATAAAGTAAAAATTCAACATTCTGTCTTCTTGATTCCTGCCCCTCACCCAGTTTCACCTTCTTAATCCTTGGTAGTCAAGACTTCTAAGTAGAGTCTAGATTTAACAATTCATATTTAGAGATTCTATCTGAGAGTAGGTTCATAGTAAATGAAAAGTAAAACTTATTGTATATAGTTAATGTTAAATGACTTGTTTTAGCTGCTCCCTGAAAACAAAACAAATAAGACACTTTAATATTTAGCCTGTTTCAGAATTTACCAGGTGACTGAAAAATACACAGGAGTACCCAGAGATACAGGAAAAACCCATTTATTTCCAGATGTACTAGTACCGTGACTCAGGGCAGCCTGTTTCCAAATCCTGAGCAAGCCAATATGGAGGAAGCTTTCTCTTTATACCCTTTGGTTTCTTTGTCCCCCAAATATGGATCAGACTTCTGGACCTTTCGTGGGCTTTGCAAAAAGCCCTGTGTGTTGGGATGGGAGATGTGAGACCACACCTAAAGGCCTGGCCTGGCACCAGGGCTGATAACCCCCTCCAGGGGTTGTGTATTGTTCATGGTTTATGGCCTCTATAAAATGTGAGTATTTAGGTAAATAGGTCTTGCAAGACCAGATAATTAAGGAAGGGGCAGTGACTAGAATATAGGCTAACAGGAATGTGCATTAGGGATACTGATTAACTAGGTACAGAATCAGGCTGCTGGTCTCCCCCCCAAAAAAAGTCTTATCTTTCTTATCAAGCTATTAGTTGTAGTGATGGTCATAGTAAAAATTCAGTTGTGGAATGTAAAAGGAAAGGCTATCACTTTGGTATTTTTTTCCTTGCATTGTGTAAAAAGCTGTCATGGTATCTTCGAATCTTACTTTTTTTTTGCCAAACAGTAATGGAATTAGCTGCCAGTCTATATGGTCACCCACGCACACCCCTGCGTGATGAGTTTTCAGTGTACTTTAATTTGTTTCCCCTGTTTCAGCCCCTCTTGCTCCAACTCTAATTATGATAATGCCATAGTCACAGAGGTCAGTCATCACAAGTATATTTTTTAAAAAAGTAATAGTGAATAAGTGAAATGTTTCCACTTATTTGTATCAAGAAATATTTTCTGATGACCTACAATGTAATGATTTGTTCTGGGGAAGGTTACTAAAAATCAACAGTTCAAAAGTGATATAGCCTCTTTTTATTTTTATGATTATAATTCTTCTCAGACTTGGGATGTGATCTCATATTTTTCCTAAAATGGCATAGAAATTATTGACTTGTCTTCTCCTCTCCAGCCTGTTGCCCCACTCTTCTTTCAAGTCACACTGATCTCTTTGTTGTTGGAAAGCCTCTGGTTTCACAGCATTTGGGTCTTCCCTTGCCTCTGTCTGGCACACTCCATCCTCTGGTCCTTACCTGCCAATTCCTACTCAACTTTCAGAACCCAGTTTATAGATCACTTCTTCAAGATCACATTCTCACTACAGATCCATTAAATCTTCCCTCAGAGCACCCTGCATTATCCTTTTTGGCAAAGCATTTATGACTAGATAGTTATTTGTGTAATTGACTTACATAACGTTGGTCTTCCCCATTGAACTGCAGTCTCCATGCAAATTAGCACTGTTCCTTTGTTATTCGTAAGTTGCTTCCCACTAAATAGTGTAAGGATGAAGAGGGAAGCTGAGTGCATGAGCTGCTGTGATTAAAAACTAATGTAGGCTCAGTTACAAGAATGGTAACACATGCTTTGGGGGCTGGGAGAATCTGGAAAGCATGTACTGATCTTTGAGCCAGGCCTTGAGGAATACGAGCTGGCAAAAACTGAGCCTGGGAAGAGTGTTTTCCAGGAAGGAAGATCTTGGTAACAAGTTGGGCCCAGTTCACTGACCACTGCTCCCAGTGCTGTGTGCTGCCTTCCATTAGTATTGTTTGTTTGTTTGTTTTTCCCCCACAAAGATAGGTTGCCACCCGCTAGAACCTCTGCATATACTCAGGATTTTCCCCCTGGATATTCTTTAAAATATTTAGTTGGTAAATTTTTTTCTCCTATTACTGTCAAATTTTAGTGTGCTGTTTCTCCTTAGCATTCTATTTTCTCACATGTTTGGAGAGGTTCATTTAGAGTAGAAGTAACCCAAGGAGAAAGAGAACAAGTAGAATTGCTTATATTTTTTTTTTTTTTGCAAAGGAAGAGGGAATGGGATGTAACTGGAAAACTATTGCGGCTTGCCTACCTTTTATCCTAGAAGGAGGCTATGGACAAAACTGAGGAGAAGGCAGGATTATCTGTAGTCTTTTGATTCTTCTGACTTATCTCTTTCTATTTGTTGGAATTCAATACATTCACAAAACTGTGTTGTTTTATTGAAAAGTGTTTCAGTGGCTTTGTATTTCAGATCTTCAATGTAATGATCAATTACACTGAGATGATAATGATCTCTACTTTATGGTATTTAGAGACATTAGATGAGATTATGCAGTTAGCTCACTGGATCTACTTCATGCTTAGTTGGTTGGTGCTAGCCATTAATCAAGTTATCAGTTAATAATGGTCATGGTAGGATATATTTGTCACTACATTGGTTCTCAATAGCTACATATTGATATGGCCACAACATGGAGCCATGGTACCCCTTGAACTTCTATGTAATCAAGGTCTATAACTTGGATTTTCCCATCTCAGAGTAGACCCTTTGTAATCCTTGATTCTAAGGATGTGGGTTTATTTCTGGGCTCCCTATTCTGTTGCATTGAGCTATATGTTTTTATGCCAGTGTCATGATATTTTTATTATTCTGGCCTTGTAATATAGTTTGATATTAGATAGCAATTCCTCCAAGTTTATTCTTTTTTTTTCTCAAGATTGCTGTGGCAATTTGGGGCCTTTTGCGGTTCTATATACATTTTTAGAATATTTACTCTAGTTCTGTGAATCACACCATTGGCATCTTGGTAAGAATTGCATTAAATCTACAGATTGCTTTGGGGAGTATTGGCATTTTAATTACATTAATTCTTCCTATCCATGAATATGGTATATGCTTCTACTTATTTGTATCTTCTCCAATTTCTTTGTTCAGTGTCTTATAAATTTCCTACTACAGGTCTTTTACATCCTTGGTTAATTTTATTACCAGATACATTTTTTAAAGCAATTGTAAATGGGGTTGTTTTCTTAGTTCCCCTTTCTGATAGTTCATTATTACTATATAAAAAGCAACTGATTTCTGGATATTTATTTTGTATCCTACTACTTTATTAAATTCATTTATCATTTCTAGTCATTTTTTGGTGGCATCTATTGATTCTATCTATATAGTATCATGTTATCTACAAATAATGACATTTTACTTCTTCCTTTACAATTTGGATGCCTTTTATTTATTTTTTTCCTTGGCTTGTTGCTGTAGCTAGGACTTCCAGTACTATATTGAATAAGAGTGGTGAAAGCAGACTGTCTTGCCTTGTTCCTGATCTTAAGGAAAATGCTTTATTTTTTTGCCCATTGAGTATGATGTTGGCTGTGGTTTGTCATATATGGCCTTTATTACATTGTGGTATGTTCCCTCCATTCCCACCTTGCTGAGAGGTTTTTTTTTTTTTTTTTTTTAATAAATGGGTGCTCCATTTTATCAAATGCCTTTTCTACAACTAGTTATATGATCATATGATTTTTATCCTTCATTTTTTTGTTATTTGGTGTATCACATTTATTCATTTGTGGTTATTTTACTACCCTTGCATCCCTTAAATAAATCCCACTTGATCATGGTATATGATCTTTCTAATGTATTACTGATAATTTTAGCATGAATTGTTGAGAATTTTAGCATATAGGTTTATCATGGATATAGGCCTATAATTTCTTTATTGCTTTGTGATGTCTTTATCTAGTTTTGTAATTAGGCTAATGCTGGCAATATAGAATGAGCTTGAATTTCCTCCTCTTGAATTTTCTTGAATGGTTTCAGAAGGACAGATATTAATTCTTCTTTGAATGTTTGGTAAAATCACTTCTGAGTCCATCTGGTCTGGAACTTTTGTTTGTTGTGAGTTTGTTGTCTAGTGTTCTCCAGATCTATAGATTCAAACTTGGTGCCAGCGCTGGGCTTGAGGTCACTCAGCATATGTCCCAGTACATACAGAGGTTAGCTGCCACGCTCTGGGTGCTCGCACACCTTTGTGGTTGGGCAGGGTCTCAGGCAATCAGCAGGGTGAGGCCAGCAGAGTCCATCATACCCAAGCAGAGCAATATTTGACTGTGTGAAGTGAGGGAAAAATGTTCCCTGTTCTAGAGCCACACAACTCAGTCTGTCTAGATTTTGCCTGAGCTTGATCACAATAAGATGGGGCCACCAGGAGTTGGGTGGATGGGCTAGCATACCTCCCTTGACGGGGAGGTATAGGTCAGTCTTGAGGGAAGGTTGAGAGAGTTGCCTTGCCGCTGAGCCACACAAGACAGTCTGTTCCATATTCTGGCCAGACCTCAGCAAGGCAGAGCCACCAAAAATTGGGAGGGTGGGGCCACGAGGAGTGTGGATAATGGGGCTAGGGAGTCTGGTGAGGGGAGAGACCAGTCAAGTTCATGGGGAAGTAGAGGGATTGGTCCCCACCCCAAAGTCATACAACTCAGTCACTGATACTCCCTAAATCTTCCCAGATCTTTATTCCCTAAACCAGGCAGCTGACTCCTCAGCAGAGCACAAGCTCCGCAGGATGGGGTGACAGGGTATCCAGAGGGTGGGGTGATTGCTTTCCCCCAGCCTGATGCCATTTTAGGCGAGTGAACTACACATGAAAGATGGCATCTGTAGTGTGGGAGAGGAACTTAGCTCAGGGATCCTGGAGGCTGTTCCTTCAGCTCTCTCCAGGGCCACACATCCCTGTCTCTCCTCATGTTTTTCAATATTTTTATCTGAAGTTATTATATAGGATTAAATAGACCTTGTTTTGAGTCTTGCAATGTAGCTGAAGAAGAGCTTGTACTAAAAGTAGGAGTTTCATTTTTCCTTGTTTCTTTTTCTTATGATTGTATTGCTAGTATTCCCCTTAATCCACATTTATCTTGTGGGAAAAACAATCCAGTAGTCTGTTCTGTGAAGGTTACTTCAATTAAAACATGATGAAATGTATAAATCCACCTGTCCAACGATGTAAACTCCAGTACATCACTAAACATTGAAAAAGAACCGTAACAACGATAAAATGCCACTGCTGGCAAGCCTACCGCTTTATAGAACTTCACACCTTCCCAAGTATATCTCTAGTGCCTTATGCATCACACAACAAACCATGTGAAGGCACTGGCATTGCACCATATATTCATATTAGCAAAGCGTGATATCTTACTCTTTTTGCTTTATGCTTTATGTAAAATATTATGATACATAGAAGTTCAACAATTTACTTCCTTTTGGTCATCTTCTGGTGGCATGTGAGCACACTGCTTTGGAGATCCCTACTCCACAGTATTGCCAGTTTAACTTTTTGTGTGAATTGATTTAATGATACTCTTCCCCTGCTAGGAATATGTAATGGCTTTTCATCATCCAGTGAATAAAATCCAAATTATTTAGCCTTTTAATGAAGTGCTTGCTTGATTTGGCTGTAACCTGACTTTCCTGTCTCATTCAATGCTGAACCTCATTTATTCTGTATTCTGGCCAAACTAAACTAAACCCTCCTCAAATGTGGCTGCTCCTGTCCTTTCTGTCACAGGTTAGATTTCCCAGGGAAAATATAAAGGCTCTGGGATGGAAGGGTGCCAGCAGGAAGTTTATTGGGGCATGCCCTGGGACAAAATACCTGGGAAGTAGGGAGAGACTCACAGGCAACTCCTCCCTCTGCTCCTTTCCACAGGAGCCTTGGGGCAGGGATGGCCCTGTGGAGTTGAAATACATTGAGGCAAGAAGGACAGGTCTTTCTACACTGGTGTGGACCAGTCATTGCCATGTGAGCTAGGTCCAAGCAGGTTGAGCACCACAGTATACACTACATATCCTTTCTACTGTTTCTGGAATGTGCCTGAGGTCTCTTCCATGACCTTCAATGTTTCTTCCAATCTTACTCATTCTTTGAGGCCCCGCTCAAATTCCCCCTGATTCACGAACTCTTTCCTATTCTATTAACTCAAGGTAGACCTGTCTCTTCTTTTAAAGACTAACAACATTTTGTGTAATTGCATTCATTTGCTTATTCATCCCATTTTAAAGTAGTTATTAGGTGAATTAATTACACATTAGTTACTTATGTGTTCAGTCACTGAAAGGACTCACAGGACTTAAAATAGTTTATGCTCACTGGACAGCTTTATTACAGGCAAAGGCTATAATATAGCAACAGCAGGAGAAGGGTAGGTATTGAATGGGGTCTGGAAATCTCAGACTCAGGCTTTGTTCTCCCATTGCTGGGTCTCACAGGATACTCCTTGTCTCCAGGTCATGAACCACCACCAGTGTGCATGTGAAACGTATTGGTAGAGAAAGCCCCAAATCTGTTGGTGGTCAGGTTTTCTTACAGTGGGGGCTGGTCACACAGGCTCATTTTAGTTACATAGCTAGATTGGGCCATTGAAAATCACCACACTCCACTGAAGCCAGCTATTATTAAATGCAAGTATTATTAAATTATTATTACTAAATCCAATTCTTAAATAAAACATTATTACTAAGCACCAGTGACAGGCTGATGTATTCTGAACTCAAAACAACTCATAAACTTATAGGTATAAAACATTATTTAGCTTTAGTTAATACGGTCAGTCTTTATTATTCCTAGATCTGTATTTTCAAATTTTCCTGTTCACTAAAATGTATTTGTAACTCATAAATCAATACTCATGGTGCTTTCACAGTTATTCACGGACATGAGCAAAACAGTACATAATTTGAGTTACCCTATGAGCACATTTCCAGCTGAGGTTGAATAAGGTGATACTCTGCCTGCTTGTTTCAGCTCTCAAACAGAGCTGAACAGAGGACAGGGATGGTAGTGAGATAGTGTAGTATAGTCCCTACAAACTCTAGCTCTTGGCAAGTTGGAGGGGGTTTGAGTTCCAACTCTGGCCTATTAGTGGCCTCAGACAAGTCACTTAACACATCAGAACTTTATTTTCTCTTTTGTAAAATAAATAAAATAAAATCTAATAAGGTAAATTGTTTTCAGGATTTAAGATTGTAAGTTATAACTGTGTGTGTGTGTGTGTGTGTGTGTGTGTGTGTGTGTGTGTGTATTTACCTAGGGGAAATGGATCTATGTTCCCTAATTCAGTGTTTGCAATGACTCAGTAGAACATTACTACAGTGAATAATGCGTCAACTGAATTGGCCAGACTCTACATTGCTCAGTGATAAGCATGCATTCAACCCAGATCAGCTGAAATTTACCGAGGCCTACATTATGTAAAGGATTTTCATATAGATTTTATGATGAATATAAAGATATTATTTAAAAAAACCCACAACAACACAAAGTCTGTACCCTTGAATAAGAAATTCAATGGGGTGGGGATGGGGGATAAGTTCAACAAGAAAACAAAAACAAAGCAAGGTAGGAGAAAACAGGTGACATAAAAAAGATAACACACAAAAAGTTATGTGAAGTTAGAAGTCAGAGACTTCCTGCTGGATCCTACCTCCCACTCATCATGTACTGATTGAACATGTCACCTTCCAACCTGCATTAGAGCCATTTTTTATGTGACTTATTTATTTATGTGACTTATTTTTATGTGGCTTATCTATCATCTATCTGTCTATCTATCTATCTATCTATCTATCTATCTATCTATCTACCTATCTATCATCTATCTATGTGGCTATCTATCTAAACAACAGAGAAATATGCTAATTAACTGGGACTTCATAATGGGTCGACTGGACAGGAGGGGGTTGCGCACGCAGCGCAGCAGGGGCCTCTGCGCACCTGTGCTGGAGGAGGGCCTGATCAGCAGCGGCCACAGCTGCTTCAAGGGCCGGAGAGCGAGACAGGGCTGGACTGGCAACTTGAGGGTGGGCGGCACTGCGCAATTTTGAATCGCGCGCTGAGCTCCTAGTATCTTTATAATATTGTAGCTATTTGGGAGCAATGACTGGATTGTACTTCTCTCTGCTCTCTCTATAATCATCCCTTTGGTCTGGCTCACTCAGGCACAAACTAGTGGATAAACCAGTTATTTTGATAAATCAATGAAAGTGACATAATATATTCCCATTTATGTCTCTTTAAGTTTTATTCACTTTTAATATTATTTCTCTCAGTACAATAACACATGCTTTAACCCAAGGGGAGAAACAATCGAGGAATTTGTGAGCTAGTATCTCCACTAACTTCAAAGCCAGATGAAGTGAGTCCTGTATGGATTGATAAGCTCAACTACTTGCCTGCTCTGCTGAGTAAAGCTTTCCTGATCTCATTATTTTAACATATTTATTACAAAATATTTAAAATGTACAGGAAAATACAGAAAATTCCATAACAAAGGTGTGTGTATATGAGTGTGTGTGTGTGTGTGTGTGTGTGTGTGTGTGTGTATTATCACCCACCACTATCAAATGCTAAGATATATAAAACTTAATTAATTGCTGTTTTTTTTTAAGGCCTCACCACAGGTTATCCATCTTATGTGCCAATTAATTAATTATGTGAGGTAATTAATTAATAACTAGAACTAATTTCATTCTCTTTCCTTCTTACTCAGGGATGACACATGTTTTGTTAATACATATTTATGTGTCCTTGAATAATATATGGCATTATTTTACTTATTTTAAGCTTTATTTATTTAATAGCATTTTACTCTCCTAATCTTCTGCAACTTGCTTTATTAAAATTTTTGATATTTATTTATGTTGATATATTTAGTTGAAGTCCTTTATTTTCACTGAAGTACAGAATTTCAATTTATCAATCTATCATAATTCATTTATCAATATCTATTAGTGGACATTTAGGCTATTTGAATTTGGGATTTTTTTTTGGTTACCCATTATTTTAACATGAACAACCTATCGTGGTTTTCAATGCAAAGGTAAAAAAGTAAAAAATGTAACAATAAAATATAAACTTTCATATCATTTACATTTCTCTGTTTCTATGACATTGTCAGAGTTTTTACCTAGACTATCTTCTGAAGGAACATAAATACTCTTACAATTCAATTTTAAATGTACTAGGATCAATTTTTTAAAGTGCTAATTGTGGAATGAAAGACTATATCATGTACAATGATCAAGAGAATGGCCTTTCAATCAGACTGGGCTCCTGGATCTGCTATTGATCAGCTAATCAGCTGAGAAACCTTGGCCAAGGTATTTAACCTCTTTAACTCTCAGTTTCTCATGAGTAAAAAGGGGATGATTGTTGAACCCATATTATAGGGTTGTTGCAAATGAGATGTAAACACATAAAAGCTAATGGTTTGGCATATACTAAAGGAGAACAAATAAATAGGAAAAATATCTATATCTATATCTATCTATATTTTAATTTCAGTTATTCAAACCAGCCATATTTTCACATTAGACTTGGGTTACTGCTAATAGCAACTTCTAAAAAATCTTTGTAGTCAACGCTATAGTTCTCCATACATTGAACCCATGAGAAATGGGATAATTTTGTAACCTCGGAAGCTAAGCATTATTAGAATTTGAAAATTTACCATCACGTGCAGAATTCGAATCCTTCACAGTTTGGGTTAAGTAGAACATCCGTGGGAAACAGGAGCCCCTTTATTTGAACACAGTTAAGGATTCGCAAATACAAAAAGAAGTGTTATTTATTTATTTTTTAAAATAATATTTCAAAATATATTTTTATTGATTTCAGAGAGGAAGGGAGAGGGAGAGATAGAAACATCAATGATGATCGGCTGCCTCCTGCACGCCCCCAACTGGGGACTGAGCCTGAAATCTGGGTGGCATGTTCCCTGACTGGGAATGGAACCGTGACCTCCTGGTTCATAGGTCGATGCTAAACCACTGAGCTACGCCAGCTGGGCCTGTTATTTTGTTAATAACCAAACAAATACTTTGTATTGTTAATGAAATAACAAGTGTGTAAAGAAGAACTCTTGGAAATGGTTGTACTTGAAAATTAGACTGAACAGAAAATAGCGACAGTGACTTTTAAAGCCTAGCCACAGGTTCTTTATTTTAGGGACAAAGGGGTGCTTTTTAACACCGAAATGTTACTAGGAAAGACAGCCATGCTGTGGCCCACCCGGATTCTGCACAAGAATAAGCATAATATACTCCAAACAGAAATGAGTTTGTGTAGCTAAATCTTCCATACATGCTAAAGTTCTGGGCCGGGAATGGGATGGGTCTAAGCCCGTCTTTTGTATGTTAATGTGCTTTCACAGCAAAGGTATGTGAATTAACACGGACTGGAGTATTTTTGAAGAAAGACATTTATCTCCTTATTGCCTTCTGTGAGGCGCTAAAGGAACACTAGGCCTGAACCAAATCTCTTGCTGACCTCTATGGTTTTTGCAATCTCCTTTTCCATAGCAGTCAGGGCAGCCTCCCTGCCAGAGCAGCACTTCTTCAAGAATCCTCTCATAATGTGACAGAAGCATCTGTCATACATATCAACACTATTATTTTCAAAGTAAGCTCTTTAAAAGGTGGCTTGAATAAGAAAAGACAGATTTGCCAACTTGTATGCTATTTTGCAGTGAATGTAAGATTACACGGTGAATGGCACTGCACGGAATGTTACATTTTATTCGGATGCATTTTAAGTTGAACTGGGTAAACAGTGTTAGATGTTTGATTAGTGTTCACATGCAAGATGCAATGATTAGGTATGATTGTTCTTTTAAACTCCGAAACAGTCTTTTCTTTTTAATCCTTTCTTTGATTTCTAACAGATAGTGATAACAAAATTTGTAATTTAAAATAGATTGACTTTGACTCAGAAATTAATTTTCACCTTGCAAATTTACTGATATTTACACTGTATTATAGCTAGATGGTAAGAAAACTGTCTGTAAAAAACATGATGCCAACTCTGTTTCTCTTTGTAGTTAATGATTTTATGCAGACTTTTGCTAAACAGTCAAGAGGTTTGCGTTCTTAGGTAGTTGTACTTAAATGATTATACTTCATCTAATAGTAGTTTTCTTGTTATAGCATTAGCTTTGTGTTTTTCCTCCATAGCATAGATTGGGGACCACTTTTTGTTTGTTCCTTAATATATACAATTATTCTAGCAGATTTTGTTTATGTCCTACTAATTCTCTACCAGTAATTATTTTTTCAATAAGGTTTTCTGTTATTGAGTTCTAATTTTGAGCATGTTTGCTGATTAACTGTGTTGTTTGTTGAAGTGATTGAAGACTATCAATAAAGGGGAAATTTCACACATCACTTTTATTTGAAAAATATTACACTGTGAAATGCTCTTGAAACTGTATGTTTTGACAAGGCCTGCTTCCACTTAAAAGTGTCTAAAGTTGGCAGGCAAGTCTCTCAATCTAATAGGTATTTCACTTGTCATGTTATGTCAAACCGAAATTTTCCTATAGTAATATTTGACTTACTTGGCTCTAGCCACTATTAATGTTTCCTGGAGCTTGTAAAACATCTAGTTGTCACTCTGACCATTTTAGCTTGTTTGTGCTAATGATTTATTTTCATTTTCTCTAGGATAGAGACCTGCAGCTAAGTGGATTTGATTTATAAGAGGGAATCTACAGTCAATGGCCTCTCTCCCCACGTAGCTACTATGGAAATCAGAGTGGTCAATAGGATTTGGTCTGAAAAATAGTGATGACTGAAGATGCTACTTCAATGCATGTGAAGTCAATGGGAGATGCTGGCTGCAGGAAGAGCTTTCTGAGCTGTTGTCGACAAGTTCACCTTTAAGAAATAGGAGGTGTATTCTACCCTTATAAGGTCTTTCTCAAGTGGATACAGATACTTTTGCCTCACTGTAACCGGACAACTAGACAACTGATGTGGGACCATGGCACTGCCCAGATGCACGTGGCCAAGTTATGTTTGGAGAGCAGTAATGGCATGCTTGTTACACAGGGGGCTGGGTGCCTCGTTGACTCTCTGTGTGTTGGCATGTTTGCTTCAGGCTGCCCATGTACTCTCCCAAAAGTTGGATGATGCAGATCCACTGGTGACTACCAACTTCGGCAAGATAAGAGGGATTAAGAAAGAACTCAATAATGAAATTTTGGGGCCTGTTATTCAGTTTCTTGGGGTTCCATATGCCGCACCGCCAACAGGGGAACATCGTTTTCAGCCTCCAGAGCCACCATCTCCCTGGTCAGATACCAGGAATGCCACTCAATTTGCTCCTGTGTGTCCCCAGAATATCATCGATGGCAGATTGCCGGAAGTCATGCTTCCTGTATGGTTTACTAATAACTTGGATGTGGTTTCATCATATGTACAAGACCAGAGTGAAGATTGCCTGTATTTAAACATATATGTCCCAACTGAGGATGGTGAGTTTACTGCAGGAAAAACAGGGAGATATATTTATATCTTTTCTTTTCTATTCTAAGTTTTAACAATATGAATTCACGTGTACTGGTAGCATGCATGGCTTTTCCTGTGGGCATGTAGACATATTTTACATGCGTGCATGCCGCTCTTTTTGTTTATGTGTGTCGGTGTACCTGTTATTTTTTTTCCTATGCCTATTCATTTTCTTTCCTCCACAGCACGTATCTTTAGGTAGAAATGGGTTTCTAATTTCCATTTCCTACCGAATGACTTCTGAGAAGATGCATCAACATTTCTCCATTGCATGTGCAGGCTCAACGAATTGGGGATTTTTCGCACTCAGTAAAAACAGGATTATATCAAGTTAGATAGTGGTGTTGCATGTTACGGCGGTCTGTGATGGAGCGCCATGTTATTTTCTAGTCTTCTATTCATTTTTCAGTAAAAAGAATATCCAAGGAATGTGCCAGAAAACCCGGCAAGAAAATATGTAGAAAAGGAGGTATGTATAAAAGTGGAAATAAAACATGGGGAAAAAGCTTGCAGAGGAAGAACAAGACATTCCCCCTAAGGATGATTTGCTGATGTTGGAAAGTGAACGGTTAGGTGATCTGTGGAATTTAATGAAGCCTGTCAAAGAATAGAAAGATGGTTAAGGAGAGTTCTAGCTGAGTGGATAACAATTACAAAGCTTATTGGTGGTGCCTTGTGTTCTGGTGCTGGTAGCATCCACAGGTGCTGGTAGCATGTAGAGGAGTTGAATCTCTGCTTTGAGTTGGTGTATTGAGGAAAGGATACTTAGGCTATTACATTGCCTGCAAGGAACCCGAGCAATGCTTCCTTCCTAACTGGTCAACTTTTGTTCTCTGAACCCTGTTCTACAGATAGAGATTTCTGTTCCTCGCAACATTGATAAATTCAGTCACAGACGTAGTGTTTTGTTTATTTATTCTTAGCTCCTTCTGAACACCGTATGAACTTTCTCATGTAAGGGTAAATAAGTGATGTAATACTGGGCAATTACTATTATTAGGTAATGTATTTTTCCCCAAGACAGTCTTTTCATTTTCAGTTACTCTTCCAAAAGAGAATGAGATTTTGCAGATTTTTATACTAAATATTTACAGTCTTAAAATTACTTTAACATTTTTATATTTATGTTAAACATTTTAAAACATAGGGAAGAACATGATTCAGAAGCTACAATTAAATCAACCTTCAAATCATCCTCTAGCCAGATTGAGCAAATGTAGACACTGACAGCTGCAAGCTTGCATCTGAATGTATCTTGTCCACACTTTATTTTTATATAACATCCAGTAAATCACTCATAGGAGAGTATGATTTTCTATGGCAGTAAATCATCTAAGTGTTATTTTTCACCCTATTCATAACTTTGTAGAATTTCAATCTTCATACAGAAATCATATTAATATTCAAGTGCTATACATTCTATCTTTCTATGCACTTCTAGTCTCCTGGCTGGGCCAAGTCAGATTTTATTACAAAACCCCTGTGGGGTGGGGAATGACTACAGGTTCTTTTTTTACTGGGATTACATTAGATGGAAGAAGCTTTATGTAACAAAATTCTTGACTTCAGATCAGAAGTATTTGCGTTGAATTGCATTTGGTTTGGTTTTGTTCTTATTCTTATATCTTTGGTTTTGTTCTTATTCTTATATCTTTTGGTCATTCTAGTAGAATGGGACTCAACCTTTATTTTATTATGGATACGATGGTTTGGGTTAAAATTGTAGTATACTTAAGAAGGTGGATATGGGGGCAACAAAGAAGGGTGTTTTAAAACAACTGAAACAAAGTCTCTTGTTTTTCCTCTAATGATAAACACTGCAATAATTTACATCTCTTCAACTAATGTACAATACTGCAGTGGTTATGATTATGCTGCTTATTAAGTATGTGTAATTAGCTAAGTGACTTTCACCTCTTATCACATAGATGTTGATTCACAAAGTCATAAATAAAGATGTTATTGATGATTGCATAAATAGAGCATAATACAAAATATTAACAATAAAAAATGATAAGGGGTACCAAAAGATAAGCTAGTAAATGAGAAAGTGACCTTTCTTCTCATACAATTTCAGAAGGGAATGGATTCATTAGAAAATTCTTTTTTTATTGTTCTTTGGATTGCTCGATCTATCTGCTTTATGAGAGAGTTGGCAAAGAAGTTGTCTTAATTACTTTGGCAAATTTTGAACTAATTTATGATTAGCCTCAGGGCAAAAATCTATAGATCCCTACTTTAGTCTGTGTGGTTTATAGTCCACATCTTTTGTGTTTATGTAGTAAGCATTCTAAAAATTATTTTACTTTGGCATTTATTATATCCTATTAATATTAAATAAATTCTGCTCATAGTTGTTGGCATGTCATATCAACATCTAAATAAAAAGAATTTAATTTTATTTTTTACAAAGTCTTTTTAAAGTAAACAAAACTAAAGTTTAGGGCTTTGACTTCTAAGCAGAGGAGTAGACATTTTCCCCAAACTTTTTTTTTTCTTTTCTATCATGAAGGGTTTATATTCTGCTCATTTCAAGAATTTACATTATCCTAGTTCAAGAAAATATTTAACATTTTGTCTTTGTACATATGCTAATACATATTACATATGGATTACACAGTTCTTCCACAAAAGTCTAGGAGTTTATAAATGATGGTTTAGAAACTATAGGAATAACTATAGTGCATTTTATCTAGATGTTAATGAAATTTGGGCTTTATTATTTTTTAATTGTATATGGTCACCTGCAGAGGCAGATGGAACCTACCCCTGTGCCAAGTGCACCACAATCTTTGCATACTGTACTCATTAAAAACTATTTTTTAATTGCCTATTAAAAGTCATGTGCTATTTAAGGGAGTTAGTAATGAATGAAACAAAGATCCGCCTTCCAATAGTACTTACATTCAACATGGTTTACAAAGGACAAAGCATTGCTTTTGCACTTTAGTTTGTACAGAAGGAAGAAAATCTTTCTTCTCCAAAAGTTGCCTTGCCATGGTTTTTAATTAGGGCTTTTATAATATTTTTCTGTGCAATTGAATAAAAACATATTTTTACCAATAAGCTGACTTTGGTTTAAAACAAACCCCAGTTGCATTTTTTAATCTATCTTTTTATATTTCCCATAATAGTTTTAGCCATATGTTAATTACTCTAGATATTTTTTGAGGGTTTTATCTTTGTAAAATTGAAAGAAAAGATGAGGCTTAAAATGAGATGACTGTCAATGCTTGGCCAGATAGGCTGATAACATGTGATAGAAACTAAAATTTGAAGGACAGACATAATTTATTATAAAAACTTTATTAGAAAGTTGATTTCTATTATTATTATAAAAATAAGAAAGTAGGTTATGAGTTATGTTTTTTGACCCAGTTTCTACTGCTAGTAAGTGGTAGAATCTGATTTGGCCCTAGTTCTTGCTTATATTAGATACACTTCCATAATGTTAAATTTCTTCCAGTAGATAATTTCTGTAGCAGAGACTTGTATCTCTCCGCCCTCCTACTCTCTCATTTTTTATTATTCTTTTGCATATTTAGATATATTGTGAATTCTTTTTATTCTATGAGTTGAGTCTAAGACAGTTTTAATTCTCAAATCAATTACATTGGGTCAACCAATGTTAGCAACTGGTTTCCAGTACTCCGTTTAGTGAATACTTTTATATGCTAGGCATGTTTTTTTAATGTCCAGACCAAGATCCCAACATAGTCTCCTGGCTGCTTTAATTTATGTTTCATTTTGTTACTCTGGTTTGATCTCTTGAGAGTTGCCAATAGACGGTACAATGGTCAAGTTATCAGCAGTAAACATGAGAAGGAGGAACAAGAGCCCCAGAGAATCCACAGACAAATTGATTGGCTCAAGGGTACCCTAGAACTGTGTAACTTTGAATTTCTCTAAACTTTATTATTTTCATAGTTCATTAAAAAAAAGATTTTTATTGATTGCATAGAGGAAAAGAGAGAGAGAGAGAGAGAGAGAGAGAGAGAGAGAGAGAAGCATCAATGATGAGAGAGAATCATTGGTTGGCTGCCTCCTGCAAGCCCCCATTGGGAATTGAGCTTACAACCTGGGCATATGCCCTGACCCTTGTCCTCCTGGTTCATAGGTCAATACTCAAGCACTGAGCCACACAGGCTGGGCTTCATAATTCTTTTGCGATGAATACAGAATATTTTTTATTTCTGCAGTGGCGATAAATTGTTTTTGTTTTTAATTTTCCCCAATTTTTATGTACAGAAAATAATAATCTCAATAGATGGCTCTGGTACCATTCTTAACTCATTGAGCATTTTATTCCTGATTTTCATAGTATTTTACTTGTATATGCTATGTTTAGTAGTCTTTACCTGAGATAATCTTGAATTCACTCAAAAGCCTTTCCACGGATTTAGGGGTTTTTGGTTGTTAGAGACTGATTTTCCCATAATTAAATCTGTATGTCTCCTATCTCTGTTTAGGATTTTAAAAGGAGATTATATTCCAGAATGTTCTTCCTTCTTGCTTATATTTTAAACTAATTTATTTATTCATTTAACAAATATTTATTAAGTTCTTTCTCTGTGCCAATTAGATTGCTGTGCTAGATCCCAGAGATACATCACAGAAACAAACAAACAAATAAAAACAAAACAAAATATGTGCCCTTCTAGAGCTTACATCTCTGTGTAGAGACACATGTAGACAATAAATAACTAAATTTAAAAGGTGTAAGAAGATAAGAAATAAACTATGGAGGTTCAGGAGTACTGGTGTGGAGGGTGAAGGTAATTTTAAATACAATAATCAGTATAGTCCTCATTAGGAAGGAGATGAAGTGGGTATCAAGGGGAAAAGCTAGTGCAAAGGCATTAAGATGAGTGTCTGTCTTATGTATTTAAGGAACATCTAGTAGTATAGCATATCTGGAAAAAGACAAGTAATAAGATTAAAATGATCTGACTTTATATTAAAGAGATAATTCTGGCTGATGTTTGAAAAGTAGATTGAACAAATTTGCCTAAAACCGATTTGCCATCAATTAAGGTAGAATAAATGGGTGGTAGAATGGCTTAGGGGGAGACATAGTAGAGAGATGATGTTTACTTTTGTACACGTTAAAATTCAGGTAACTCTTAGACATCCAATTGTAGACATCAAAGAACCAGTTTGAAGTTCAGGAGTGAGTTCTAGGTTGAGATAACAATTTGGGAGTCCCTGTGATCTAGAAGGTAAAGATTTAAAGTCTTGAGGCTGAGTGAGAACAAACGGAATTCAATAAAAATATAGAGAGAAAAAGACACCAAAGACTAAGCTCTGAGACATTGCAACATGAAGAGGTCTGGGAGCAGAAAAGAAAAGGCAATAGAGACTCAGAAAGTATTTTACATTGAGATGGGAGGTAAACCAATATTTTTTGTTTTTGTCCTGGAAGCTAAGTAAACAAAATGCATCAAAATAAAGAGTGATCAATTCTGACAAATGAACTTTTGTGGAGTACTATGGATCTGACACACTGAAGTGGGTCTAAGAAAGAATGGGAGAAGATTTATAGTTGCTGAGCATAAATATAATGATTTTAAGGAGTTTTGATATAAAAAGGAGCAGAAAAAAATGGGAACACAAGAACAATAGATTGTTTTTGTTGTTGTTCAAGACAGAAGAAATAAATAAATGTTTCTATATAGTAGGAAGGGAGCAATTAAAAATATAGGAGAAAGATAGTAGACTGAAGAATAATGTCCTTAGATACAGATGGGATGTGATAAACAATTGGAGGTTTGGGATTAAACCCTAACCCTAACCCGAGAGCATAAGTAGATAATTTTTTTAAAAATATACTTTATTGATTTTTTACAGAGAGGAAGGGAGAGGGATAGAGAGTTAGAAACATCAATGAGAGAGAAACATTGATCAGCTGCCTCCTGCACACGCCCTACTGGGTATGTGCCCTTGATCGGAATCGAACCTGGGACCCTTGAGTCCGCAGGCTGATGCTCTATCCACTGAGCCAAACCAGTCAGGGCTAGGTAGATAATTTAAATTAACACATAGTTAGGCAAAGTCCATATGTACGTAGGTAGAAATGCTAGTGGGGTTCTAATCTCTTCTATTTTATTTGCTTGATGTGTAATATTAAGGGACATGGAGATAGAATTATAACTGGTGAGCTCTTAATGCATTCTAGCCTTATTAATTTATTTAATATCACAACAATCCTGTGACGTTCTTATTCCCACTTGAAAAATGCAGAAATAGAGGACTAAAGAAGTTACTAGTAAGTATCTTGCCCAAAGATACATAATTTGTTGATGACCAACTACATTTTCTTTGAGGTGATTATTTTAGAAGAGAGGGGACAAAACAAAACAAAATGGCAACTGTGTATATGGGATTTTTGATCACATAGAAAAATTTGCTAATAGAAAAATCATATCTGGTTTATTTGCGGTTTGAAGATAAATGGGAAACCAGATAACCCAGAGATTTTTCTTCAGATCTGTATTAGTAGCCCTGGTCACATGTGGTTAAGTCATCTAAAAGCTAAACAGTTTTAGTTGTAATTCTGAAATGAAATAGATCTAAAGGGCTATAAGTTTTGAAAGAGCAACATCTATCGTTCCATTGTTTACTGACAAGCAGAGGGAGTCTCCTGAAGCAGATGATTAAAAGACCATTGTAGTTGTCCAACTCAATTTTTCTGGAGAATAAATACTTTTAGAAACTTACAGAAATTGGGGTTAAGTTGAAAACATTTAAGACATAAGCCATCAGCAAAAAGAGTTATGCCACAAAATAAATCCTTTGTAGAAATGGCTTTCCTTTCTCCTATCCAGTGTAATGACACATTTTTTTTTAAATGTATTGTTTTCACATATAGAACATACTATTAGCTTAATCATTCTGATGCAGTTTTTGGTCTAATTCACTTCTATATTACTTACCATTACATATTTTGTTGATAATCTTTTTTCCTTTAACATTTCTCCTATAAATACTCCTCCCGTCATCGTGGTACATGCTAAAGTAGTTTAGAAAATGACCACTCTAGTGTGGGAGAAGGATTGGGGGGCTGGGTGCAAAAGGTGAGGGGATTAAGAAGTACACATTAGCAGTTAAAAATAGTCACAGGATGTAAAGTACAGCATAGGGAATACAGTCAATAATATTGTAATAACTATGTATAGTGCCAGATGAGCACTAGACTTATCAGGGAGACCACTTTGTAAGTTATATAAATGTCTAACCACTATGCTGTACACCTAAAATGAATAGAATTTGAATGTCAACTGTAACTAAAAAATCACCCTAGGATTTGATAATCTTAAACTCTGGACTAGATGTGGAAGCATAATTTTTAATCATAAATCTTTACATAGCTCTTTATCAGTAGAGAACTTTAGAAAATGCTTCCTATATTGTTTTTCTAGGGCTGCTGTAACAAATTGACACAAACTGTGTGGCTTAAAAAGGCAGAGATTTATTCTCTCACAGTTCTGGGGTAGAAATGTCCAAAATCAAGGAGTTGGCAGGGTTGGTTCTTTCTGGAGCCTCTGAAGGAGGAGAATGTCCCTGCCTGTCTCCTAGCTTCTGGTGGTTGCCAACAGTCCTTGGCTGCCCTTGCCTTGTAGTTACACTGCTTCAGTTTCTACCTCTGTTGTCATAGGGCTTTCTTCCCTGCGTGTCTCCCCGTGTCTCTGTGTCTTCACATGACTTTCTTATAAGGACACCAGTCATAGGATTTATAACCCACCCTAATCCAGTATGATGTCATCTTAAATACATTTGCAAAGCCCCTATTTCTAAATAAGGTCATCGTATTATATTGCCAGGGATGCTCTGGCAAAGTACCAGGAACTGCATGGCTTAAACAGCAGAACATTTTTGTCTCATGGTTTTGGTGGCTTGGAAGTGTGAGATCAAAGTGTCAGCTGGCTCCTTCTGAGGGCTGTGTGGAAGAATCTGTGCTGGCTCTCTCTCCTTGGCTGTCTTTTCCCTGTGGCTCTTCACATGGCATTCTCTTCACATGTGTGTGTGCTGTGTTCAAATGACCCCTTTTCCTAAGGACACCAATCATATTGGATTAGGTCTGCTCTAATGACCTCGTTTATCTAATTAGATCTATAAAGTCCCTAATTCTAAATAAGGCCACATTCTGAGGTACTCAGGATTAGGAAGTAAACATATGATTTGGGATTAACACAATTTAGTCAAATTCGGAGGTTTTAGTTGGACATGAATTATTGAAGGACACCATGCACACTTCCACTTTTTGCGAACTGAATGCCCCCAAATATCTCAAAATGGTGTTATCATTATGCCCATTTTATAGGTTGGAAATTCATTGCTTATTGGGCTTAAATAACTTACCCAGGAACAGGTGGCTGCTAGCTAGGAGTGCTGGGGCTTCTTTCCAAATCAAAAGTAAAATGTCATGTTATATTCAGTCCCTCCCACAGACGGAGATTCTCTCTGCTCTCTTGATAAGTTTCTTTAATTTATTTTTAAATATTTTTTTCTGTGAAGATAGAGTACTATGCATTAGTCTAGCTACTTTGAAATATCCAAGTGTTGAACTCTGTGTAGACAAAATGATTTAGATTTTTTTCATCTTTCCCTGAATTTTAAGTGTTTTATCCAGCTGGTTACTTCCTTGAAAACATAGTTTTAGTTAAAATTAAGATCCTATCAGTTTAAAATTGTAGTAGCATTGATTTTCAGTTTTGTTTCATTCATCATATTTAGGCAATTAGATGGAAGCTCTTTTTAAAATGATTTTTAACTTAAGACCTCTTTCTTTGTTTACTGTAATCCATTTCATGTAGTATCCAGGTAATGATAGCATTTAGAGCAATTTAATTATAGCCCATGATTTTCATTAAAGCATGCAAAATGTTGCAAAATTCAGTTTTAAACAATGCCAAAAGGAAATCATAATAAAAGAAGCTGTAACCATAATGATCATTTTCAAAAGTAGAAAACCTAACTAATCAACAATGGGCTTAATTTTCTGCTTCTCCTTTTAGGTGTGAAGGAAGATATCTCCATTCTCCCCACCATCCCTTTCCTTTGAGGCAATATCTTTGAAGCAGTTATGCCCAAAATAAATGCCATATTGTCTCCTAGTCTTAGGAGGTTAATACAAGAACTCCTTAGCTCTCACCTCTTCCTCTCACAAAAGAGTTCCTGTTCTGTTTCCTCAAAAAGCTTGGGCTCCTCTCTTAGAAGCTTCTTTCAAAGTTCCTCAGAGTGGAAGGATAAGTGTACAGAACAGATATGACAGGAGGACAAATGTGACCCTGCCAAGTAGATAAGATGCATTTGTAAATATAGCTGCTCACAGAAAATTCTACCAAAAATAGAATTATTAAGAACGTGTATGCCCCTTCTGATTTGGGTTCCTAGGCCTCTTAGGAATATATATGTCCTTATGAAGGGGTCTCTGGAAAGAGGAATGCCCATAGCTAGGGCTATGTCTTCATTCCTGCTATGTTCCCACTCCCCATCTTCCTCAGCTCACCATCTTTCTAGATAGTGAGCAGGAGGCCTCAGTTTGCAGCTCTGAGCTTCATCAGAAAGATGTAATATATCCTTTTGGCACAGGAATACACAAGCCAGACAGATCCTGATGTTTCTGAACCAGGCAGCCGCATAGCCAGCCAGTGCTCCTCTTGACCTACCCCAATCCCCACCATCACACACCTCCATGCTCCCACACTCCTGGTCCACCTGGGCAGCTGGGCTTACATTTCTTACACATAAAGAGAGAACACTGCAAAGGTTTGCTTGCAACAAAAGAAACAATGAGGGAGCAAGGAGATTCTGTTATTTTAAAAAACTTTGGAAGTATTAACCGCATTTCAATGAAAACTGAAATTTCTATAAATCTGGATTCTGAAGAAAAAAATTTTCTATGATGACCATTTAAAATATTTTGTATTCCAACTCACTCTGAAAGGCCAAGAATGAGATTTTTTGTTTTTAGGTTATGAATAAAAATCGGCACAGTTTAACAAAGGACATTTTGAGGAGGGGAAAAAAAACAAACAAACCACAAACAACACTATAAATCCTTATAGAATATTTACTGGGGCCTCAGATTGTCATTAATGGAATCTTTGAACATCACAATAATGCTTCCCTCCCTCCCTCCCTTCCTCTTTTCCTTCCTATTATTTGTGTGTGTGTGTGTGTGTGTGTGTGTGTGTGTGTGTGTGTGTGTGAGACTTTGCTCTGCTTGTGTTCTGTTGATGTTGCTTTGCTCTGTTTTATGTTCTGTGTGCAAAAGCACAGCCTCAGATTTCCCCCATGGCTGTTCCTTCTCTCTCAGCTGGAGTCTGCTGTGGACAAAGTACCCACGTCCAGCACCAAAGACGTTCAGTTGGGCAGGTATACCGGTATTCTTTGCCCTCACGGAGCTTACATTGCAATGACATCCTGCTCGTAACACAAAACAGGACATTTTTACTGGTGGCCATGTCAATATTACCAAGTAAATATAAGCCTGGTTTGTATTAAGCTTTTGAAACAAAATGAGGGAATGGCTGTTGCTATGGAAAAAAAAAAAAAAAGGTAAGGATGCTGATATTTGGCACTGCGTTCCCTATAATAAAACATTTAATTAAATCTGTAAGTGTGTATGGAGCACAAAATATGCTCATCAGAATAAAACACATCAGGCATAACCAAAACTGTAATTAGATCAGCCCTGTTGCATGGGCCCACCTTAGTTGCTCTAACAGGAAGCAGTGGTTTAAAACTTTTTATCCACCTGCTTAAAACAAAAACCCAAACAGCCTATGCTGTACCTATAGGATCTCTGTAAAGCTTGGGAATGCTTTAGTCACTGATGCAGCAGCTGCTGAATTACTGGGCCACACAGGCTGTCTCTTCCAGAGGTACATGAAGAGCTACCATCGGAGGTTCTCCCCACGCTTTTGTTGAGTGTCTACTCTGTGTAGCGCCCTGTGTTTGGCCCCAGAGACAAGGAGATAAAAAGGGATTAACAAAAGCTCCCCTCCAAGTGCTCACTATCTCGGGGGGTGGCAGCTACAGAAAGAGCAAATAACAAGGCAGTAAGCGCCCCCAGGAAGGGAAGCAAAGGGGCAGTATGGGAACACCTAAGGAGAGGTGTCTATGGCGCAGAGATGCTTTGCTACAGAAAGCTGCCCCCGATGGAGCACTCAGGAACGAATGTAGAAGTCCCTTGCTAGTGTGGTCTCTGGGACCATTTTACTGAGCATCCTCAGACTGAAATCTTTCGGAGTGCTTATTTTAAAAGCTTGTTTGCTTGTTTGTGTGTGTGTGGGTAGGTAGGTATGTATGTATAGCTGTATGTCTCCTCCGTTGCCTGGATACCAGTCGTCTCCTTTTATTGCTCTCATTTTACCAGACTTTGGAGACACTACCTGTCACTTCTGAGGTGCTCAAGCCAATCTCTTCTGGGTGGGAAAAGGGAGCAACCACGCCCGAAAACAAAATACAAAGCAACAAACTTGTTCCTGAAATACAAACAAACAGGCTTGCTATGAGCGTCTTCACTAGGAGTAATCCATAGCAATTTAAATATGTAGACTTTGTTCAAAGTCAGTTATTCCATTTTATTTACTAAATAACCGAGGCTTTTGAAGAAGTAACTCCCAGATAAGTGAGGTGTTTAAATGCGGAGCTATTGGAGCCAACCCTCTCCCCCTGGGGTGGCCGCTCAGGGAAGTGTGCCGGCACCGCTGAACCCTGAACTCGGACGTTGCAAGCATCATCCTACCACCTCTGTGCACACTTTTCCTCTGTCCTTCTCTACGTTCTCACCTTAATTTAGAACCTCCATAATTTCTTGCCTGAACCACTACAATAGCCTCATAACAGGTCTTCCTATTTCTGCTCCTGCTCCAATTCATTCTATACATAGCAGCCAGGGTGATCTTTAAAGTCTGAAGTCAGATTATATCACTTCTCTTTAATCCCCTCAGGAATTTCCTGTTGCTTTTAGAATAAAAGTAGGACTCCAGACCACGGACTCCAGATCCCATAGAGTGGCTCCTGCCCATTTCCAAAATCTCCTTCCATAAAATGCACTCACCCCCCCCTTGCTCTCCACGATCTAGTCTTGCTGATCTCCTTTTGGTTATTGGAATAGCCAGTATCTGTCCTACCTCAGGACCTTTGCACTTGCTGTTCCTTCTACCTTGAATGTACAGAGTCTACCTCTTTTCCTAAGTCTTATAATTCCAGTCTTGGCAGCATGCCACCTTGTGGAAGCAACCTTTGCTGAGCTGTCTGGGAAGCTAACCTCCCCTCACAGTCTTCCTCCAGTTATTCTTCGATGTCCCCTTGGTTATTTCCTGCGCGGTGCTTTAATCTTTATATGAAGCTATCTTGTTCATTTATGTGCTTACATATTTACTCTCTGTCTGCCCCAGAAGAACATTTCTCCCCTTCACTGCTATACCCACAGTACTCACAGGGACTTAATACATATTCATTGAAAACATAAACATCCTTAAGAAACAATGCACTTTGTTGGAGAGAGCCTTCATCTCCCACCGTCTGCATTTGTTTGAGTAATACTGCACCTGGAATCATTCCTCACCAGACATAGCAAGTAGGAATATATTCTCTTCCTCGCTGCTCTGCAATCACTATTTGTGGATGGCTCCCCAAATGAAGAAAATTCCAAAGCCAACATCAGAGTCCTTAACTAAGAAATAACAGTGTTCAGTGGCTCAGTGGCTGACAGATATCACCTGGACTCTGTTGCAGGGCCCTCGGGGCCAGTGGCTGCCAGCAGCCGAGGCTCTTGGCTCTCTGCCTGCGCACGTTACTTCCAGCCTTATTGCCTCTGCGCTGAATTTATATTTTAATACAGGACGCCAACAGTGCATTTGTGTAATAGGAGCACGGAGAATGATTTTTCTTTTCCAGACCAAAAGCTTCATTTATCCTCCCCACCTTCTAATTGAATTTCCTTTTCCTCTTACCCAACTCCAATTTCCCTCCCTTGACAAATATATCTTCTCTTGTAATTATTTTGATTTCTTTGTCCTTGTTCTATCATCTACCTCTGTGACAGGACTTCTTGCCACTGTTTCTGCTAAGAGCATGGTCGGCAAACTGCGGCTCACGAGCCACATGCGGCTCTTTGGCCCCTTGAGTGTGGCTCTTCCACAAAATACCACGGCCTGGGCGAGTCTATTTTGAAGAAGTGGCATTAGAAGAAGTTTAAGTTTAAAAAATTTGGCTCTCAATCGTTGTACTGTTGATATTTGGCTCCGTTCACTAATGAGTTTGCTGACCACTGTGCTAAGACATGTCAGTTGGGGTTCATGAAGAGGTATACAGCCTGAGTACAAGATGATCTAAGAAGAGGTCTAACTGGATTTAAGGGATTTTCTACATACCATCAAAGAGCCCTCCGGTGGTCTGTGTTGGGGATCTCCTTCCTTATGGTTTAGCTTTTAGTTGGTTCATATCATTATTAGTATGGACATACATCCAGATAGTTGTTTTTTATTCTTTTATTTACTATTAGCAATTATCAGCTTTTCCAGAAAAAAAGCCAGAAATCACTTAATAAAATGGGGCAAAACAGAAACCTTACTGTATGGACAGTACCATAGGCAGAGTTCTGGGACATAGTGGATGCCCAATAAGTGGTTGGTAATTGCAGGAACATTTGCAGAATGACAGCTACCGCACAGCTTAGATTATTGAGATAAATGGAGAGGCCAGTGGCTTTTCTAGTGGATGGTGGAGGCTGGATCTGGACAGTTCAGGGTGGAGAGGCATAGTAAGAGCATTACAGACCTAGAGTCTCTCTGTCTTGTTGGAGAGACAAATCTGGCAGGAGGAGAGACTAGCTCAGTGTCTTAGAACACATGTTGGAGCTGAGGGAGAAGAGGGTGTTAGATTCCTGGCAGAGTGGGCTTCATAAAAAGGTGATCTGTGCTGTCAGACCGATCCTGTGCTCAGAACAGCTCCATATTTAGTTAAATGCTCTACTCTCACTACCTTGAAATATATAATAATATTTTTACATGGGATCCTGCATTTCTGTTTGGCACCTAGTCCCCCCAAATTATGTATTTTCCCCAATGCTGCATACCCATAGATGCTCATATAATTTTTTTAAAAAAGATAGTAGAATATAAACCCTCTGTGCATGTTCAAAAGTTCAGTTAAAGCCCTGGCTGGTTTGGCTCAGTGGATAGAGAATCAGCCTGCAAACTGATAGGTCCCAGGTTCAATTCTGGTCAAGGGCACATGTCCGGGTTGTTGGCTCGATTCCCCAGTGGAGGACTTGCAGGAGGCAGCCGATCCATGATTCTCTCTCATCATGGATGTTTCTATCTCTCTTTCCCTCTTCCTTCCTCTCTGAAATCAATTTAAAAAAAATAAAAAAAAGTTCAGGTTCAGTTAAAGTTCTCAACTTAACCATATGAACGTTTGTGTTGGTAACCTTACAGTTCTCTTCAGATCTAAGGGGAACAGTGGAATAAGGACATGTTGTAACTTGGGGAAATTAACCTTTTTGCACTCGGATGCCGAGTGTGACTCGACACGGTTAGCATAGGTAGCAGCTCGTATGTCGAATTGTATTGAATGTATCAATAATTTGAAATATTAAAAAATCCAAATAAATAAGTTTGTATGAAAAGAAACTCCAGTTTTTTATTCTACTGCCGCGCTTTTTAAAATCTGGGGTATTTAAAAAATTAAATCCCAAGAAGAATAAAGGAATCGAGAAAAAAGCAAGCGAGTACAAAGGTATGTTTTGTATGCCTATTATTATGCATTTGTTCATTGTCTTGTGAAAGAGTTATTAAGTGTCTCATATTTCCTAGGGATTATGATAGACAATATAAAAACATCTAGATGTGGTATTTGCCCTTAAGGGGCAATCAAGCAAAGGATGAAAAAATCCTATATTATAAAAGCCTAATATGCTAAGTGTCCAGTCGACTGGTTGGCCATTCAACCAATCAAAGCGTAATATGCTAATGATATGCTAAGGCCACTCAACCACTCACTATGACATGCACTGACCACCAGGGGGCAGACAGTCAACCAGTTGATATAATGTGCACGGACCACCAGGGGGCAGATGCTCTGACCCGTAGGTTAGCTTGCTTCTGGGGTCCAGCCAATCAGGACTGAGCGAGACAGGCTGGACACGTGCTGGAGCCCTCCTGCAGTCCCTCCTCAGCTGGCCAACTTCCCGCATCCCTCCCCGTCCACAATCGTGCACCGGTGGGGTCCCTTGGCCTGGCCTGCACCCTCTCACAATCCGGGATTCCTTGGGGAATGTCGGAGATCCAGTTTCAGCCCAATCCCGCAGGCCAGTCTGAGGAACCCCACTGGTGCAGGGATTTGTGCCCCGGGCCTCTAGTAATTATTATAATAGCCACCACTACTTGTACAGTGCCTATCATAGAACAGCCATGTGTCACTTAGTGAGGGGGATACATTTCTGAGAAATGCATTGCTAGGTGATTTTGACATTGTGCAAATTTGTAGGAGTCATGATGAACAAAACATGTGATTAAATCAAGTACAAGAGAAAATGATGCAATCAAGAGCTGTGGTAGACATAAAATGTATGAGGCTGCTGCCAGTATAGCACTGCATACTGTTATATAACAAACTTTTTTATAAGTAGGCAGAGTACATGCTAAAGTAATGATAAAATGTGTAGTATAGTATATAATAAATACATCAATCAGTAACATGTTCATTTATTATCATTATCAAGTATTATGCCCTGTACATAATAGTATGTACTGTACTTTCATATGACTGGCATTGCAGCAGGTTGTTTACACCGGCATCACCACAAACAGGTGCTCAGTGCATTGTGCTGCAATTTTACGATAGCTGCAATGTCACTAGGCGGTAAGATGTTTTCAGCTCCATTATAATCATACTAGAGGCCCGATGCATGAAATTCGTGCAAAGGTAGGCCTTCCTTCCCCTGGCTGCCGGCACCAGATTCCCTCTGGCACCTGGGACCTGGGCTTCCCTCACAGCCCTGGCTTCGTCCAGAAGGTCATCCAGAAGGACACCTGGTCTAATTAGCATATTATGCTTTTGTTATTATAGATGGGACCACCTTCATAGGTGTGGTCCATTATTGACTAAAACATCATTATGTGGCTCATGGATGTATTAAGTTACTTAATTCTCACAAAAGCCCCATGAAATTGTTATTATTAGTATTCTCACTTTACTGGTTAGAAACATGAGAAACAGATTGGTTGCATATACTGTATAAGGTTCCACAGCTAGAAAGTGGCAGAGTCAGGATTCAAACCCAAGTACCTAACTCCATTGACTGTGCCCTTATCTACAAAGTGAAGTAAGTGTTAGAGGTGCTCTGAGGGAACTAATTAAAGTTTATATAGGGTCGGATGCTGCCCAAAGGAGGGACTATTCTATCTTGGGTGGGACATGGTGATAAAAGGTTGTAATCTTGCTTGAAATGGACTGTGAAGAATGAGGAAGTGGCCCCTCCTTGGAGGAAGAGGGTTTCCTGGGGTGCGGTGGGAGACTGGGCTAGGCAGAGAGCAGCATGTGAGCAGAGAGTGCCCTGAGCCATAAGCCTGGGCCAGGCAGCTCCCAGAGATTTGTGTCTGAGGAGCTTGGAGGTTTTCTCCAGGTGATGGCAACTTGTTAAAAATTTCAAGCAAAAGTTTGGCTTGATCAGGTGAGCACTTTAGAATACTCTCTCTGACCACAGTGTAAATGACAGAATCTAAGGATAGAAAACCACAAAACCCAAGGATGAAAAACCACGGTAGAGACAAGTAGAAGAGTATTGCAATGAGGTGTCAATGACCATGAGGGCCGTACCAAAGGCAATGGCTGGGGGTATAGAGGAGAAAATGAAGGGCAAGAGGTGATATTGGCAGTTTCATAAGATTGCGGGGGTGACTGGTTGTTGAGAGGTCAGAGAAAGGGATGGAGCCTATTATCT
Source organism: Eptesicus fuscus (assembly GCF_027574615.1). NCBI lineage: Eukaryota > Metazoa > Chordata > Mammalia > Chiroptera > Vespertilionidae > Eptesicus > Eptesicus fuscus. The sequence goes on from NC_072475.1 coordinate 33,703,969, forward strand.
CACTGGCCAGAGACTTTCTTCATGACCCGCTGTTCTTACTATCCTTGACCAGCTCTCTTTACCAGGACATCTTCACCATGATTGAAGGAGGAGGTATAGGATAGAGAGTCAGGTACAATGATGAAATGAAGTTTGAGAAAATTGGAAGTGCCAGTGGCAGAGGAGAAAGATAAAAGGGGGGGGGGGAATGGGTGCCAAAAAACAAACAGAAGGACAGAATGGAACACTGAACAAATTTTTATCTCTTATCTGCTACATGTAAGGTTAACTCCTGAAAATAATGGCTCCTACCTGTCAAATGTAAGGTAAACTCTTAAAAATAATGCCACACATGTATATTTATTTTACTGAGCCATCTTCTAAAAATAGAACTTGAAGGGGAGATAAGCATGCCAGACAAGACAGAGACAGATGACAGGGAAGTTTGGCAATGAAGAGAGGAAAGAGTCGTAACTCTATAACCAAGCCTTGGCCAGGGAAAGCTGGAAAATGAGAAGAAAGACGTGCACAGGCAGGAAATCACAAACTGTCAACTGGAAAGAAAGCAAAATTATTCAGTTAAATGTAAATTGCTAAGAACAGACAGGTACATAATTTATGTAGATTTGTATTAATGACACAACAACGGAACATAATTTTTCAGAACACTGGTAACTCAGAAAATACATGTTTATTGAATTCAACATGTATTTCTGGAGCACACTGTGGCATGCGCTATGCTAGGTACTAGAATACAAATCTAGTCTGTACAAATTAGTAACACACACAGACATATATACATGTGCTGCACTCAGGTACTTGGAATCTAGTATGAAGGCAGATTATAAATAATCAGTTACATATCTATATTATAAAAAGCCAGTGGCCATAACGCCGTAACGCTGGAATCACCAAACGACCAGTCACCAGGAGGTGCATTGATGGGTCCCACGGTGGCGGGCTGGAGGAACTCTGGGTCCTGCAGCGGCAGTGGGCTGGACTCTGGGTCTCGTGAGATTTTGTGCACTGGGCCTCTGGTACTACAAGAATAACGAGGTCATTGGGGGGATGAAATGTTATAGATCTTCATATGAATTCAAGAACTCATTACATTGGGTGAATCAGAAAGTTTCTTAAAGGAGGTAATACTTGGATTAGCCTCGAAGAATGAGGAGGCTCTCAGAAGGCAGAGATGTAGAGACCTATGACTTTTTCCCAGTAAATAACAAAAACGACAACAAAAACACATAGCAGTTAGCAATGTCAGAGGAATGAATATTTGGTTACTTATATCACAGAAGATAATGAATTGTGATGAAATATTGGTTGTAATGAAATATCAGAAGACTTAGAAGGCCAGGATGAGTGGTTTTACTATCAACTAGCATGTATTAAAGAAATTTTGGGCAAGGGATTGTGATAAAAAGGAGTGTGGTTTCAGAGTTTCAGAGGAGGTTCTGAAAGGAACAGGAAGGGTAGGCAATAGATTAGATTATAGGATAGGAAACTAGATAAGAGACAATAGTCCTATTGTTTATATAAAAAGTGACTGTAATGTAAATAAAACAGTGATGGATTTGAGAGAGTTCATAGCAGAATTGGAAATTGATTACAAAAATATGAAGGTGGACAGTGATTCAGGAGACATTGGCAAGGTTGACAGCAGATTGGAGATTGTGTGGCCCAGAGGAAGGTGACACTATTAATAAATTGTATTTCCAGATCTACTGCGGGAATAGATGAACTTGTGAAATTTTCAGCAAAATTGATCATGTGGATGAATTTACCATTCTTTTATTTATTCTTATTAATACAAAGGTATAAGAAAAACCATTTATACCTTTGTAATGTGTTCATATAAAATATTAACCTTATCAACACAAAACAATGTTCTGAAAAAAAGTCCTACATTTATTATTTTACCAAACAGGGGATAAAAAAGGTGATGCATCTTCTGCACTAAAATTTCTCTATTACTGTCATTTCTGAGCTGTGTATTGTGCTTGTGCTAGGTTTCCCAAAGAGAAATGAATAGAGTACATAATACTTCTCTCAGAAAAAAAGGCCACCCACTGACATAGGCTGTGTGAGTATAATTCTTGCTGACAAGCCAAGATTGAAGGATGTATACAAGACCAATTGCACAGACTCAGTCTGTTCTGCAGCTATTTAACTGTTCATGTCAAGTGCTATGTTTATTTGCATGGAAGTGAAATGGATCCCAAGAACTTGAAATAACTTGCATGTCTTAGTGTCAGAAATACGGATGGGACTGGTAAGGTTTTTTTGAGACTTTTACACCTAGATCATTAAAACCACATCACCCTCAGAGAAAGCCTAGGAATACTGAATGGGGGACATGAAGTAGAAAATTATCTAAAGCAATGGCAGGAACAGCTGGCAAGATCAGAGCATGAGAGAATGCCCAGATTTCTTTTTGATACTGACTTGCTGGAAGAAGAAGAGAAAAAGTCCCAGGAAAAAGCAAGTGGGGGGAAAATCAAATTCCTTTTAAGATTTTAGGAAAATGAAAGTCCACATTTGTCAAGCGATCATAGTGATCACTTTCCATAATATGACTCAATTGGGAAAATTACTTATTTGAGATCTCTGAAAAATAAAACAGCAAAGTTATTGGCTGACCTAATTAGTAAACACAGCCAGTTGCCATCTTTCCTACCCAATAACAGATGCAGGTTTTAGGGGAGCTGCACACCACCTTCCAAATCATTGGACAAATGACTTCTTCGGTGCACTCATTATGCTGAGAGAGTTAAAGGTGCTTCTGAATGTGTTCTACACCCAAGGGTGTGTTGAATCCCGGAGAAGCTCAGCTGAATGAAGAACCAGAGTATGGCTATTCCTGAAATCCAAAATGCAGGCAGCCTGTCCCATTCTACAGCAACATAGATTTACACTGAGTGGCCAGGTTATTATGATCTCTGAACGCATAATAATCTGGCCACTCAGTGTATTTGTATCTCAAATGGGTACCAAAAGTATTCTAGACTTTTGCTGGAGATCAGCCACCTATTTGCCCTGAGCTTTCTATCAGCCAGTGCAAAGGGGGGAACTGATCAGGTGCACAGTTTATAGTATCTTTGATATCAAATAAATGAGGTACTCAAGAGAAGTACACTGAGTGGCCAGATTATTGTGTGTTCAGAGATCATAATAATCTGGCCACTCAATGTATTTCTCTTGGTTCACCTTTTTCTTGCTATGACCATGTTGGTAACCTGCCTCTAACATGGCTTCCACATAAGCTTCAGTGAAAGTTAACCTTAGTGAAGGTTAAATGAGTCTTGTGTCCTTTAAACGCTGGGGCATGGAAGTCCACAATACTGATTGATTGTTGACAGCAGGGGAGCCTATTGACTGTGTTGCCAAGGAGCTCAGTCTGATGGGAAAGGAAGTGAGGACAGGTACATATGTTTTGTAAATGCTAATGTTTGCTAGAGAAGAAAAAGCTAGTCTCTGTAGGCTTAAAAGGAAGGAGGAAGGATATGTAATTGGGAATGTGTTTTGGATGTGGTTAGAGAGTGGACAATCAGAAACCGATAGGATTTAAGGTGACCTAAAGTAATACAGGCTTTTGACAAGTAGGTATGGACGGAGAGAATGTGTGCCAAGAAAAGAGAGTAGCATGAGCAAAGGGAGGCGTGAAGGTGGGAAAGAACAGGGATTGTGACTATAGTGCAGCGGGAGTTGGGCTTGGGAACAGGTAAGCCGGAATAGGAAGGAAAGATTTATTGGGACTTTTGTGAAGGACTTTGAATGCCAGTGTGAGGATTTTACATTTAATTTGGGAGGCAAAGGGGAGCCACCAGATGTTTGCATATAAGAGAGTGACATGATTAAAACTGGTTTAGGACTATTAATTAGGTAGTTGTCTTTGGTTAGATTGATGTTACAAGAGGCTGGGACTTGGAAAATAGTCAATAGTTTTATTGTGTCTCTGACAAGTAGTTGATCAGTAATTTTTAACAATTACAAGTTGAAATTTTCCTGCAGTCCCATTGATATATGTTTAAAAGGCTCCAAAGGATTGGCAATAAAGAGCATTATTAGCCTATTTTTTTTTCCCTCCGATCTTTTTTTCAAAGGAAGGTATTTTGGAAGAACCAGTTTACAAAGTTGAAAGGTCATATTCTGGGGAAGGGGCTGGGCGCTCTGGCCTCTTGCCAACGTATTAGTGGTGGGAAGAATTATGGCTGGATTCATGGCTTTCTGTCCTGGCTCTGTCATTGTGTTGCTGTGTGACTTTGAAAAAGTCATGTCACCTCTTTGGGCTTCAGTTTTCACTTGTGTGACATGAGGATTTGGGCTCCATGACCTCTAGAGTCATTTCTGTATTTCACATTTTCAGGTTTTTGTGAGAAAAGGCAATTGCAGTGGATAAAAGGGTTACTATCTGTCTGCATTTTCTTCTGCCTGTTTCACTGACTCACCAAGAATTCTAGAGAGAAGGATGAGTTCAATTCATGCATGGATTTAATGGAGCATGAGCTTGTTTCATTTCTTGCAACAGTTTAAATACCATCTTTAATGTTTTCTTGTCATGCTACTACTATTGCTTTCCCCCCCTGTTTCCAAGAAACTAAACTGTTGCAGATGTCTGCTCCCATGTCCTACAATGAATTAAGGCTACATGAAGAGTACATTTTCTTTTTTATATTTAAGTAGATTTAGAATACTAATTTAAATAAATTAGCTGTGGTATAATATTGTATATTTTAGTTTTAACTGCCATGGAATCACTTATAGATCACAAGTTATCTAATTTTTCTTAACTAGGAAGATGTTATGGCTAATAACAATCTTTTATATTTATTTATATTTTTCCCTTGGGGGTATCCACATAGTTTTATAAAAAGGATTGTGAGGATAACATGATTAATATGTATTACAGTGAATATCTTCTTGAACTCTACAGTAATTATCAGAGATCACATTCATATCAGTTTGGTCAGACGGTTGTAGAGAATAGTTGAGTCAAATATTCTCAACTCCACCCACTTGTCATTTCCTTGATTCTAATGAGAAAGTCATTAAACAGTATTTAGCAGATTGACTTTGAGTTGTCGGGGGGGGGGGGGGGGGGCTGGGACTATCACTGTTAGAAGTGTCATTCCCCTTTCATTCCCCCCCTTCTCATTTTACAGAAGAAAAAAATGGACAGGTGAATGAAAATGGTGAAGAATTTGGATAAAGGAATGACATTACATAAATTAGAAAAAATATCCTTGATATGGGTTTTAGAAATAAGCTAATATGAACTGGTTCGTGACATGAACAGCAATTTTGTGATTGCAGATTTTGGAAAGATTATGCCTCTCCCCTATATATATATATTCCATCTATAACAGATCTGCCCCTCCAAGACTCTGAGACACCCTGCTTGCCTACGCTGCTGAATTCAGCAGAGACTTGGGGTTCCTAGAATCCTAGGACAAGGAGCTTTTCTTAAGTTAGAGAATTAATGACTCAGTCCCTCACAGATTTTGTTAAGCCCCCACCAAGTCCCAGGCATGTTCTGTTCAAGAGTATAGCAGTAAACAAGGCAGGTGCCCACACTCCAGAGACACACATAACAGCATAACCACCACCCTGGAACTTTTGCTCAGATTGCAATTGAATAAAACAAAATTTGGATTGGCTTATTAGTTTTAGTATATTTGTTTAAATGGATAAATATGTCCACTTACTCATCTTCTCCCAGTTAATATGTCAATGAGGGTGTGGTATGATTGTGTGGATCACTGTCTTACTCTTCTCTCTTGGAGAAGACAGAAAAGACCGCTGTTTCAGCTACAAATCATGAACTATTTAGTAAGTAACCTGTTATGAAATATTTATGGCTTAACTCATTAATCCTTATTTTAGTTAGTGATACAATATTAAGTGAGTATGTTAATTAATAAAATAATAAGATAGCTAAGGAGTATTCACTCAACTTGCCTGAACTACTCACTTGAATCTGCCTAGAAAAATCTCAGACTATTTAATGAAATACAAGAAGTCTTTAAGAAGTCTAAAACACAAATCAATGGACTTTTAACAGAGTTACCAGTTTGAAAAACTCAGTACAAAATGGAAATAAACTCACTGGAGGAACTGTGGACTTTCTTATAATATAAAGGATGACAGAAACATATTTGAAATTTAGTGTGATTTTTCTGATAGCTAGAAATACAACTTTGGTAATTGTATTGAAGTTAGCATCTGTATCACAATATATTCAAATGTACCAAGTTCCTTCTCATTTTACAGCCTGAAGAGCAAAGCTCAGAGAACTTTATGCACTCATAGAAATGTTCTGTATTTGTGCTGATGGGTATGGCAGCTACTAACTACACATGGCTGTCAGGCACTCAAGACATGGCTAATGGGACTGAGAAACTATTTAATTTTTATTAATGTAAATTAAAATTTAAATAGCTATCAATGATTAATAGCTACCATTTTGGGCAGAGCAGCTGGAGGATGAATATAAGTATCAACAGAAGAAAGATAAAAATCATCAGCATTTTCAAATTTGAGCAAAAATTCAGTGTCTGTATGTACATTGAAAAAATTTGAATTTAGAAGAAAATAACCAGAAATTATTATAAGAAATGTACTTATTCAAATAGAAAATATCAAGTATGATCATTTTTAATTTCAGATGTTTTTAGAATAACACACTATAGAATTTATCTTAGCTAACTACAGATTTTTTTTTTTTTTGCAGAAAATATATCATCAGTACTTTAAAAGTAAAACAAAAGGCATTCAAAACAATGTGTTACATAAAATGCTATTTTATTTAGGGTGCTCTTGCTGTTATATTTTTTCAAGAGATATATAGTTAAGAACTTGTTTTGTTTCTGGAACTAATGTTTACCATATTTTCTCCCAAGAATATATGCTAGATTGGCCATATCCTGCCAACTGTTCTAGAATTGGTCCCTGAAAAATGACTTAATCATTTGGAAATATTTTTATTAGTTGTTTTTATGACTCTCAGCTTACAAACTTGTCACAAGGTTTGCTTTTAGAGATTTTAAATTGACCATTATAACTGTTGACATTTCAAATCATTTTCTAAGACTGTGCTGATGATTCATAATCTATTCTGCGTTTTCAAAAACTAGCTGTTGGCAAAAATGGCAAAACTATCCCAGTGGGAGAGAAAGGTAGATTTCCCTTGAGATCTCTTGAAAGTCATTGACTGGAAAACAAAAACATTTTCATAAGACTGGCTCATGAGGAAACAAATATCATCAATAGTGATATCTTCTTTCTTGTTTTTCTCACTTTATTCTCATCTGCCATGACTTTAAGTTGAACACATTATATGGAAACATTTGAAATTGGTGATTTTCTAGCATATTAACCTAGCACCAAAATACTTATTATTTGCATCTCGGCATTATCTCAACGAGTATTGGTTTCTTTGTAGCAAATTAACTTCTTCCAGACCTTGGCATAAACCTCTTATGTTTGAAATTGTTATTTTTTTAATGCATGGATTTCTTTTTTTTTTTATTATTATTTATTTCAGAGAGAGGAAGGGAGAGGGAGAGAAGGAGAGAATCAACAATGATGAGAGAGAAGCATTGACCGGGCTGCCTCCTGCACGCTCCCTACTGGGGATTGAGCCTGCAACCTGGGCATGTGCCCTGATCTGGGATCAAACTGTGACCTCCTGGTTGATGGGTCATGCTCAACCATTGAGCAGCACTGGCCAGGCTATTCATGGTTTTCTTAATAGCAGCTTGAGTTTTTTTCTAATTTTAGGAAGATACATGCCATTTATTTTGCATACATTTTTTCCCCCCCACACAAGGATTCATGCTTTAAATTATTCAAGCAGCTGGCCATACATTTCATCCAGATAAGACTTTTTTTCTTTTTAATATGTTGCCTGTTCAGAAAAAGAAACCATTCCATCAGAAATTATTCAGCATTGTCTGAATTCTTCTGCTGTCTCCCATGAGGCTTTGGTTGATGCTGAACCTGATTCCAGTGTTTGTTCATTGAATGCGTCTCTTTTATATCTCTCTGTCTTTCTCTCTTATGTGAATGCTCACTTCTCTTTGTCAGATATTGCTCTCATCTTCTATCATTTGCATAGTTGGAGCTTTAGACAGTGAAAATAGTTCTTACTAACTTGAGGCTGGCCTGCCTGGTAGACAAGCTTTCTAGAGCCCATGGTTTTTGGAAAGGGCTTGGATTCCTCACTTCCTAGATCACCTTGCTCCATAACAAGCTCTTCTTATGGAGAATGTTTTCTGTTCTTGTTTACAGACGTGGGAATGTCTCGTGGCATTAACCTTAGAGTGAACCACCTAGTTGGGGGAAAGACTCACAAACATCTCTGTTACTGTTTTATGATTAATATGTTTTTATGCTAGAAATTCTTGAGAAAATGCCTTAGATTTTGCCTTTTAACAATAGTTACTGAGCATCCATGCTGTGCAGAACAACTTATTGGCTTGTGATTGTGACCTTAGCTATGAAAGAAATCTGTGTAAATATGCCCATAAACAATGAATGACAGGCCCTATCTGGTTTGGCTCAGTGGATGGAGTGTCAGCCTGCAGACTGAAGGGTCCCAGGTTTGATTCCAGTCAAGGGCACCTGCCCAGGATGCAGGCTTGATCCCCAGTGCGGGGCGTGCAAGAGGCAGCCGATCAATGATTCCCTCTCATCACTGATGTTTCTATCTTTCTCTCCCTCTCCCTTCCTCTCTGAAATCAATAAAATACATTTAAAAAATGAATGACAGGATACTGCAAATAAAAGTTTTAAATATATATTCAATTAATATGTATAGTTATGGTCTAATAAATTGGGAAGAATCTTAGATATACTTTAGTCTACATCTTTATCTTTTCAAGAACTTAACTTGTTTGGGGCATGATGTGACTAAAATTTTATCTACAAAACTGAATGTAATTATTTAATGACTTAAAGAGGTCAAAGCACTTTGCAGAGCATTATATAAATAACTATTATTACTGTATAAGCAATTTTGGGATTCCTATAATTCTTTTTCTTTACTTTTGGATTTTCCACAATGGTGAGAAACATAGCTGAGTTGTTGAATATCTTGTTGCTCTTTACTTGTTTTGTTTGATAAGTCTTCTAAATAGGAGAATCTAATTATTTCTTTATTCATGGACTATGTTCCCACACTGGAGTTGATCTAATGTAATTAGTTGGCAAACACCATCTCTATGTTCCTAAAAATTAGATTTCAAGAACAGAAAAATGACCAATGGAAAATTATCTTTTTAATTAACAAATACTTCTCAAATTTAAACAAATATTCTTTATTCAGAGACTTAGGTTTAGTTATCATTACATGAAGAAAATAATAATTTAGATTTAAAGGAAGAGCCTTTAACATCAGGTTTTAAAATGTCCAGTGAAAGGTTATTGAATATTGGGAACCCTTAGATAAAGGACTTTCAGCAAAGTTGTATATCAAGTTTCTATCATACAATTCTCTTTGAATCACATATGCATAACAAATCCATTTATCTCCAACTCCATCACATCCTGTTTAATATTGCTGGCTTAAATATCTGTAACTTCATTGCTTCTAAAAAGGTTTGATTCTGTTAAAACACTGAAGAATCAATCTCCATTTCAGACTTAATCAGATTTGTATAATTATAGTTGAAAAAGGCTTCAAAATTCAATGTTCTTTTTCTTTTACTTTCTAGAACAGATTTTTTTCTTTAATATTATATACCAAAGATTCAGGAGAACTTGAAAAATGCTGAAGGTCAAAGAAGGCAAAAGTTGTTCTGTTCAAGAGGATTTTCTGTTTTAAAGATAAAGGAAAAGTAAAAAGAATGCATGTCTTTAGAATAAATTCTACTTCTCAGTTATTATGTATGAGCCATGCCTGGGAAAGTGAACAAAGGCAGAGCCAAGTCAATGTAATCGGGAGGCTAAGCTATTTTGGAAGGTATTACCAAGTCTCCAAGACAAGGAAGAAAGTATTCTCAGGGAAGCACTTAAATGGCTGATATTTTCTCCAAACTATGAGGAAGATTTTCGAGGCATATAGCTAATGTCCCATGTTGGCATCATGAACAGTGAATAATAATCTTTTAAAGAAATAAATTTGAAGTTTTAGAATCCCTAACTGTAATTATTCATACTTAACTACCTTTTTTTTTTTTTAATTTGGGAGTAAGTCTGCTATAATTAAGGAAATAAAACCAAAGACCATTTCAAAATAAAGCTCAGTATAATCTAAAAGAAAGAAAGAAACAAATTAAAACTATATTAAGTATGTGTGGATGGCAGTGTCCTGCATTTCCTCCAAAATCAAGTAGTCCAGTAGAGTTCTTTCAGATGGATACTACAGGCCTTTTACTAGTATAAGTAGATTCTCACCCCCCACCCTCTTTTTGGATGCAGTAATTCATTTTAACATCATCCTTTTTTAATATCATCCTTCAGAATTTCTTCTCTTCCATAGAGACTTTCATTCCTTTGGGAAATCTATTTATCATCTCTTCAAGGACATGTCTGTAGGCATCTCTGTTCTTTAAAAGTTCTTTTCACACACGTTTCCCTATTGTAGAGCACCATTCTTCTGACTTGCCTGCCTTGCTTAAATTTTCTTTCAAGGGCCATAAACCTCTTGACTTTGTTACTTCAATTACCATTGTATGCAAATATTAGAGTTACTGGAGGTTGGGGAAGGAAACCCTTGGGAGAGATGAGAATTGAATGGTATAGTAAGGAAATGAAGGAGAGAAGAGGGGTAGTTTGGTGGAAGTTGTTCAGATGGGGTGCTTGAGAGAAAATCCAAGGTGAGAACCAGAAGGTAAGTTGCCTTCTCAGGACTTGAAGGTGTGGCATTACAACTTGTCCTTCTCCATGATTCCAATGGGTAACTGTTGGTTGTTTTAGATTTAAATAATTTGGGAGAGACAAGTCCATTCGGAAAGTGGTGATTTTAAACAAATGTGTTGTTCAAATTATTATTATTAGCAACTATCTATTAAGTGATCACCAAGTAAGGAATATCATGTTCAGTGGATTTGCACATGTAGAGAAGATAGAATCCTTGTTTTGAGGAAGATTGTTTATGATGTTATTTGTTCATCTTTTCTAAGTGTAGGTTTTTTAATCATCAGGGCTTAACTTTCCTTTTTTCCTCTTATTTATTTTGAGACTTAACTTTCCATTTATTTCTGAAAAACCCAGAACAAAAACAAAAGGCTTTGTGCTTGGCCCTTACGTATCCATTTGTGTTTGTGTATGTGTGTTGCAGGTGTGGGGGGAGAGTGTTTGTGTGAATTTATGTATTTATGTGAGTAAGAAAGAAATGCTACCAAAAGCAAGGATTTCACTTCTATCTTTGTACTTCACAATGTTGGTTTTTATCCCAGGGTTGTTTTTCAAGTATAATTTCTTTTGACAACTCAGTAAGTATAGATATTTGTAGTTACATATATCCATGGTTACAAGAGTAAATCCAATCTAAGTAGGAGTAAAATCTACTCTGGAATGACAGCTATTTACTTGAAGTTATTTTTCAATATGCATTCTGAATACATGAAAATGGGTTTCCATCCCATAAATTTCTCGTCATTATTTTTCTTGCATTATATATTAAGATTAAGTTGTGGCACAAAACTCTTGAAAATTATGCTTTTATAATTTGCAATTTCAAGATGTGGTTTAAAATGTGTTTTATTTTTAATTTCATAATGAACTTTAATATTTTTCTACTTCCTTAAGCCTACGAATATGATCTGGGAGCAGATTCTTTACAGCTGGGTTATAAACCCTTGGAAAATGCTGTTTATAATAGAAATGCTGCCATAAACTTTAAATCTACCAGTGCTAAGAGGCAGCCTTCAATCTTCATGATATGCTGACAACATAGAAGTTTGTTTTCAGATGCATCTGCAATGTCTATCTTGAGCGTTCCAGATTGTAGGAAATGAAGTTTCTTTCTCTTAGAAGAAAAAAAACTCATCATTTTGCTGAGGGCAGCATCAGTGGAAATGGGTTTAGTATTCTGTATATAACACTTAGTACTTCTTGAATTTTGCTCAATATGGGGCTTCCCAAATGGTGGTTGTTCTGCTTCATTTCCTCTCCCCTCCCTGGAATGTGTGAGAAACATACCATATTTTTCCATGTATAAGATGCTATTTTCCTAAAATTGTTAGACTGAAAATTGAGGGGCGTCTTATACACGGAAGTCAGCTGAAGAGGGAGCCCCTGGGTGCATAGCTGCCCATACCTTGGCAAACAGGCTTCCTCCAATCAGGAGCCTTATTGTTACTGACGTCAGCTGATGCTGTACGTGGAGGTAGGGGTGGAGAGTGTGCAGATGCAACAGGGACCTGAGCGTTCTGAGTCCATAAAGATGTCAAAAAATAAAAAGATAAATACTGGTAAGCGATTGTCTTACTCTGCACAATTCAAACTGAATGTAATCAGCTATGCAAAAAAGCATGGAAATAGAGCTGCAGAGAGACAATTTGGACCTCCTCCCACTGAGTGTATGGTCAGACAGTGGAGAAAACAGGACGAGCAACTCCTAAAGATGTCAAAAAAGAAGGCCTTAGGAGGAAAACCAGCAACATGTTTAAAATATTGATTTCTTAATTTGGGGTTGGAAAAGTGGGGGACATCTTATACATGGGGCATCTTATACATGGAAAAATATGGTAACTATGAAATTTCTAGGAATAGGGTAAATAATTTTGTCTTGCTTCTCTTTAAAAAATTCTGGTGCATCCTAGTTTTATGGAAAATGCCTGAAGTCACTATGAGTTTATTTTATCTGAAGGGGTGCTTTTGTTGATGGTAGATATATACACATTCAAAGAATGACCATAAAGTAAGATTATCAGAACAAAATGGCCTCAGTTTACTTTTAGTTCTGTCATTTTATGCTTTACTAGTAGCCCTGTGCACGAATCCATGCGCCAGTAGCTTGCTGCCACCCTCCTGTAGCTCCCCCTGTCCCCTCCCCCTCTCCCCTCATAGCTTGCTCCCCTGCCCCCTCCTATAGCTTTCCGCCTCCCACTTGCTTTCTGCCCTGCCCCCTCCTGTAGCTCTCTGCCTACCGGCTTGTAGCCAGTAGCTCTCGGCCCACTGCCCCGCCCTCCTGTAGCTCCCCCTGCCCCCTTGGAAAATGTTGTTTATAATAGAAATGCTGCCCTGCCCTCTCCTGTAGCTCTCCGCCTCCCGCTTGTAGCTCACTGCCCCACCCTCCTGCTGATCCGTGATCCGGTTGTTATGGGGTCGGTGGTTATACTTCACGGTGTAATGGATAATCCTCTCTTATTATATAGGATGTTCAGGTGAAGGTCAGAGAATTCAATCCATCAACCATTACCTATTTGAATAATGGTTGGGCCTGTGAATATTTACATGTCCTAAGAAGCTCAATGGGGCAGGGTTTTTCTACAGCTGACTAGGCTCCTACTGTCTAGTCTTTCTCTCTTGAGTTTATAAGCCAAGAAAAACAGGCTCAGACATTTGTGCTTCTGTAGCATTGTGGTTCACTAGGCACACAGATAGGATTTTTCATAAGTACACAGGGTTCCCCTACAGAGGTGGTTTTCGTCTAAAGAAGAGATGGGATAAGATTACTTTTAATACTTGCTCTCAGATTACTTTTAGTACCTGCTCTAATTGCTTCAAGAAATATTTTCCAGTGACCTAAAATTTGTATGCTGCTTTTAAAATATGTTGTACTTTTATGCAATAAAAAAATTGATATGTAGCCCTAGCCAGTTTGGCTCAGTGAATAGAGCGCCGGCCTGTGGACCAAAGGGTCCCCGGTTTGATTCCGGTCAAGGGCACATGCCCGGGTTTTGGGCTCAATCCTCAGTAGGGGGCGTGCAGGAGGCAGCCAACCCATGATTCTCTCAACCTATCTCTCTCCCTCCATCTCCCTTCTTCTCTGAAATCAATAAAAATATATTTAAAAAAATTGTTATGTAAAAGAGATTCCTGGGAGCTAGAATCTGGAAATAGGGACCAGATCATTGAAAGCTTGTAGGATATACTTTAAAGACTTTAGCATTTACTGTTTAAGATGGGCAGCCTTTGAAGGGCTCTGAAGCAAGGATTGGCATGAGCTGATTTGTTGGCCCCTTTCAATCTGTTCATAATTCTACAGCCAGAAAGGATATCTTTCTAACTGACTCAGATTATTTTATCATCCTCCTGTAGACTCCAATTAAAAGCTCTTCTATGGTGTTCATTGCTCTTCATATTATATCCTCCATGGTTTGACCTCTGCCAACTTTTCTAGCTTTATCTGGTTCTATACTTACCCTGCAGTCACTTTGTCCTTCTTTAGCATTTCTAATGTACTCACTAGCGTAGTTTTCCTAATGGTGTTTTCTTAGCCACATATACATGACCTTCATATTATTAAATGACAATTTGGGTATTTACAATTGATCTGATAGGAATGGGGAAATTTGTAAATTCCTGGAAACAGAAGATTTGTAGTTCAGGGGCTCCCGCATGGTCCCAGGAGTTCTATGTGGACATCTCCAGGGACAGGCAGGAAATTGCCAACTATGAAGGAAGCCCAGACTTTTGGGTGTTTAGGAACAGTACTTCTGAGTAAAGGATTTCTAGTGAAGTGATCAGGTGGAGAAAATGAGACTTCTAGGTTCCACAACAAAAAGAATCTCCCCATTTTCCCTAGAAATGCTCATTTAGCAGTACAGTGTTTACAGGAAAAGAGAATATATTGGGCTGATTTATTTTTATTATTATTTTTTTTTTACCTAACCCTTGCTGATTTCCCATAGCTTGTTCAACTTCTTACATATAATCCACTTATATTAGCTTATACTCACAACAACACTGCAGAGCATTGTTCTATTGCTCATTTTAATAGAATTCTGAGATGGTATAATAAATAACAACCTGCCTAAGTAATTCCTACTACAGTAAAGACAGTCTACTTAAGGCTGCATCTGCCAATAAAGGTAGTCTTGCCTAAATTAATATTTTTAATTAAAACCATATGGGATTTAAAATTTTCAAATTACTTAAGAAATACATGTTCTATGTTTTTTCAAAAAAAGTAGACAATATAGTACTGGATAAAACAGTAAGAGAAACTCCTTGTTGACTTCTTCAATCTAGGTAGGTAATTTGTTGGTAACATATATCAAAGATATGGTTTAAAAAGTTAAACAAAATGTCCATATCCCTTATAAAAGAAATGAATAAGTAAGTAAAATCTCCTTTTCCATGCTTCCCAACACCATTCCGTAGATGTGATCATTATGTAGAAATTCATAATCCTCTGTATTTACGTGTATTACTGTTTCATATAATATGTTTCTTCATATGTATTTCAAATATCAATATGTATATGTTTTACACTTTTACCAAATGGAGTGACATAATATATCTTACTCAACAATTTGTTGTTTTTCTCAATCAACAATAACTTATATACCTCTTCCCACATTAATAATGCATCTTTTTTACTAATTCTTTAATGCATATGTAGTAAGAGGAATATAGCATGATTCATTTAACAATTACTGTCTTGAATATATTTGCAAGTGCATACTAAGCATGATTTTATTTAGTGTGTTTTTAATTTGGCTGATTTACTATTGTTAATGACTACTATGCTTTAGAAAGATCATTCTGTCATCAGTGCGCATTGAGTTGGAACTGGGAAAGAAGGTGCACACAGGGCTATAAGATATTGTTTCTCACTCAGCTGGTGTGGCTCCGTGGTAGAGCATCGACCTATGAACCAAGAGGTCACTGGTTTGATTCCCAGTCAGAGCATATGCTGGGGTTGCATCCCTGATCCCCAATAGGGGATATGCAGGAGGCAGTCTATACATGATGTTTCTCTCTCATAGATATTTCTATTTCTCTATCTCTCTCACTTCCTTTTTTTCTACAGATCAATAAAAATTTATTTAAAATATTGTTTCCCTCTGTGATGATCCGTCCTGTAGATGAGAGAGGTAGACCAGAATGGGGCAGAGGAGTGGGCTAACACTGGCAGATGGAGGAAGCACAGTCAGGGAGGAGCCCTTGAGATGACAATAGGATATGTAGGTGAATGTGGAGAAGACAAGGAAAAAGTGCTTTGCTATACAATGCAGAAATGTTTCCACTGTGACAAATGAATAGGTAAATTTAAGTTTGGGTCTTTTCTAAAATATAATGCACTTTAAAAAATAAGGTTGTCAGTAGTAGAATGCTGCTTTAAATCACCTTTTACAGAGTCTATAAACATTTATTTTGCCTAAAAACACTAATAGCTACATAATACCATGAATCAGACAAATGTCTACTGGTTATTGTATGTTTTCATTTGTCACTTGCCTCTTATACATATACCATCCACTACCCACAACCCCTGTGAGAGAGACATTGTCATCCCCATTTTATTTAAATTATGTGGTTCAGAGATATTCAGTAATTTACGTTTACAGGGAGTTATTACCTTTAGAGATATTCTGCTTCTGCAGATAAGGACAGGGGAGCTCCTGTTTGCTATATTGATTCTCATTATTTCTCTGATAAAGGCATAATGGTAATAGTAGTAGAGCGCTCTCTATTTTTGAAATAATGTCATTCCAGGATTCTGTTTTCAATGGAACATTTGGGTTCATATTTTTCTATTTGTGAGAAGAGAAAAACAATAACGAATATCCATAGTATCTTCACTGTATTTCACATAGGAATATACAAGAAAAGATTTTTCTGAAGAAAATGATTTCAGAAGACACTTTTCTGGAAATGAATACTCACTAGGCTATTTGAGGAACTGACTAAAATTTAAATTCTTTTTCTTTGTTTGGGTGCTTTCTATACCCAAAATGATTTTATTTTATTATTTTAATTTTCTCATTAATGTTATTAATTAGAAGACATTTTATATCAACAAAAGCTTGAAATGACATTCATTCTTCAAAATTATGAGAGACTCTATCTATGGGGGGTTAAGTTAATTGGGTAAAATATTTTTGAAAGGACAGAGTTTTATGTTCAGTAAATGAAACCCACATTTCTACTGAATTCTTTTCCTATCTGTTAACAACTAGCTATGGAAGAAGATCACGATCAAGAACACGAAGCAGATGTGCAATTCTAAGCAGAGACCTTTAGTTTATTTATTAGCTATGAAAAGACATCAAGGGTAGCAGTATTTTATTCCCAGCTCCTAAATTACTTCAGCTTGTTATTTGCTAACCCACCCTAGTTTTCTATATTCGTACTAAAAAGTAAGAAAATAACTTAACAATGTTTTGGTTTTTTTTTAATCAATTTCTTGTTTAGTAGAATGTAATTAGTCAGTTAAAGGGGAAAATGCCATAGGTGAATTATATCTGTGATACCCCCTAACTCACTGCTACATTCCTGCACAAGAACAGGTTTTGTCATTTCCTTTTGGTACTTCCTTGTGGTGCCAAAAGAGAGAAGAAAAGGAAAAAAAATAGTTTGTATCAACCACCTTTTCCATTGCATACCTAACATGACAGTGAAGTGGTTCTATTACTTTTAGAGATAATAATGAGCCATTATATTATCTATACATGATGTTTTTCTCTTATAGATGTAGAGCCATTTAAATTTAAAAATCTCAGGTGCAATAGTTGGAGGGGTTGAATAAATCCCTCAAGAAAATTATAACCATTGTATAGATTATAAAACTGAGATTCAGATGTTGAGTGTTTTCCCTATGCTCACAGTTTGTCCATGACATTTCCCTCTTTCTCCTTCTTTCTTTCTTCTTTCCCACCTTTCTTCCCTCCCTCCCTTCCTTCATATTATTATATTGTATTATATTATATTATATTATATTATATTATATTATATTATATTATGTTATATTATATTATATTATATTAATTAGTTCTATTTTATATTGTTAACCAGAACACCCCTCATTCTTTATTTTTTTGTTGCTAATCCTCACCTGAGGATATTTATTTTTCCATTGATCTTTTAGAGAGATTGGAAGAGAGAGGGAAAGACAGAGAGAAACATTGATGTGAGAGAAACACATTGATTTGTTGCCTCCTGCATGCCCCCCAATCAGGGCCCAGGCCAGGGAGGAGCCTGCAACCAAGATACGTACCCTTGACCGGAATGGAATTGAACCCGGGACCCTTTGGTCCACAGGTTGATCCTCTATCCATTGAGCCAAACAAGCCAGGGTCTCATTCTTTTTTTATAATATGTTTTTATTGATTTTAGAAAGAGGAAGGGAGAGGGAAATAGAGATAGAAAATCAATGATGAGAAACAATCATTGGCTACTTCCTGCATGACCCTATGGGGGATAGAGCCCACAACCCATGCTTGTGCCCTGATCTGGAATCGAACTATGACCTCCTGGTTCATTGGTCCATAACTCAACCGCTGGGCCATACTAGCCTGACCACCCTTCATTCTTCATCCTTAGAGTATCTGCTCTTTTGGGGGTGTTTTAATTTTTAACTCTTTAGACTAGGACATTCTTTGGTATAACTAAAAATGTGTAAGCCAAAATAATTGGGTTCATGGTCTGGAATTTTAGAATATGATTATTGTCAACTTTTGTTCATTCTTGGGACTAACTGAAAAATAGTTCAGTGGGGATTTAATGTTAACTTGATACAACTTTAAGAGGAAAAGGATAGTTTTCTTCTAGATAACACAATGACTTTTTTCTTTTTCATTCATACACTATTGAGGCCAATAGTAATTGTAAAAAATTATAAAAACAACAAAAAAAATAGAAATCTACTACAAAGAATTAGGATGAATATGACTTCTAGTGAAAAGAGGTCAATAGAGGACATTTGAATATCTCTTGACAATGCTGTGCCTAAATCAGAATAAAAAATAAATACATTCTCAGTTGTTAACTTTATGATTCAAAGTGCAATTAGAAATAAGATAAATTTGGGGAAGACTTTTTGTCTTCTTGTGTTAGTCTAATCCAGGTTACTTTGTGATAAATTCAGAAAAAAAAAAAAAGTTACCTTTGCTGAAGAGCACACACTGGGTGATATGAAACAGTCTTTATTCCCAAGGAAAGGACTTGGCTGTGTAGGGACTCACCTATCTATAAAATCTGAAGGTAAAAAAAAAAATAATAATAACTAAAGAGGCCTATGAGACATTTTAGTGTATTATATGTGGACTTATTAGGTAACTATATCTCAGTGACAGTTTATTATAAAACTAGAGGCCCGGTGCACAAAATTCTTGCAAGAGTAGCCTTCCTTCCCCCGGCTGCTGGCACTGGCTTCCCTCTGGCACCTGGGACCCCGGCTTACCTTGCAGCCCTGGCTTCTTCCGGAAGGTCGTCCGCAAGGACGTCTGGTCTAATTAGCATGTTACACTATTATTATTATAAATATCTTTGGAAATATTCCATTTAAAATATTGAGAAACATTTTTGTTTTCTTCTGTATTTTATAATTGTTCTGCTATCCTAGTGCATCAAGGCAAGACTGATTAGAATGGTCCATAATTGGCCTCTGAATAATATTCAAATTGAATGACCTACACTTGGTATGAGCCATAGGAAATTCTTTTTACCACTAGTCCTTCATATATAAGTTTTTT
Source organism: Eptesicus fuscus (assembly GCF_027574615.1). Taxonomy (NCBI): domain Eukaryota; kingdom Metazoa; phylum Chordata; class Mammalia; order Chiroptera; family Vespertilionidae; genus Eptesicus; species Eptesicus fuscus. Next base: position 33,723,540 of record NC_072475.1, read on the forward strand.
ATATGCTTTTATTTTAGTTATTTTAAATAGTGAAAGTAACATTTAAAAACTAGTCATATTACAGTATATTTATTTAAGGCTCCCAATATAATCAGAATTTGATTTTTATGACCCATATTGCTTTCATAGGCATTATTTTATGGTTAAGTTGCTGAGATGCTATGATGTTATGAGGCATGTCTACATAGCAAAGGTATTTGTTCTTTGGAACTGAGCTCAGGAAAGCTTCTATGATTCTTTAAAGTATAGAAGTAAGTAATGGGTGAGAAGACCATGGGGAAATTACATTGATGAGTCATTAAAATGTGTTGGTTTTTTTCCTTTCGTGGAGGGGGGAGGTGCTAAGTCACTATAGTATGCACATAGGATATAGACTTTGATGAGTGCTTATGCATCTCTCTACCTGTGTTTTGGATTTAGCCCTCTGGACTCAGATAAAATTCACCATAAATGCTGTTTTATTCCTTACCTTTCAACATTTGAAAGTGAAAAGTTGTGAAACTTTGATATTAAACCACTCAAGGCAGTTCAAGATATATACTATTAGGTAGATTTTAGTAGAGATGTTTGCCTTCCTTGTATCCTCCAGAGAGCTAAAACTTGAGATATTTTTCCCCCTACCTGGATAAAACTCTGGATTTACACTGCTTCACATTCATCAATAGAGTTCTTTTGAAAACACACACTAATGAATAGATGGGTAAATGCATTTGTTAGAGTATTTCTTTTATGTAGTCACAGAGGTGAAAAAGCCTGGCTGTGCCTCTGTTTTGATGTTTCAGGGTGAGAAAGTGTAATTGTAGCTGTGAAATAAAGTGGGAGTAAAATGAGTTTGATGGTTCAGTCAACTTCAGTAGACAGATGCTGATTTTATATTTTAATAGGAAAGGTTATACAAAAATTGTTATAAAATTGAAAGGACAATAAGTTGCCAGTTTGAGAGCACTATTAAAGGAAATATAGATGTGGAATTTTAAAATAAAATGTGAGATCATATTCTTATAAACATGCTGCTTTTATTTTTTAACAGTTCCCTCCTATCACCCTGAATATGTGATGTTAAGTCGTTCTTAATCTCTGATATTTTTACTGTTCCTTAGTAAAATTAAGATAATGCCTATTATAAAAGAATTCATAAGCAATTAGCTAAGAAAAATAATGAATACTTTTGTAAAAAATGGAATCTTCATGAATTCCTCTTTATGCAAATATTTTTAAATTATGATTTAAATAAGATAATGGTTATATAATAACTAGAGGCCTGGTGCATGAATTTGTGCACAGTGAGGGGGGGGCCTCAGCCCAGCCTGCACCCTCTCCAATCCGGGACCCCTTAGGGGATGTCCAACTGCCGTTTAGGTCTGATCCTGGCAGTCAGATATCCCTCTCACAATCCAGGACCAGTGGCTCCTAACTGCTCACCTGCCTGCCTTCCCGATCACCCCTAACTGGCCCCCGCCCCCCGCCAGCCTGATCACCCCTAACTGCCCCCCTGCCAGCCTGGCTGCCTGCAACTGCCCCCCTGCCAGCCTGGTTGCCTCCAGTTGCCTCCCCACCCCCGCCAGATTGGTCACCCCTAACTGCTCCCCTGCCATCCTGATTGTCCCCAACTGCCCCCCTGACAGCCTGGTCGCCCCACACAGTCTGCTGTTTTGTGGTCCATCCGGTTGTTTCAGTTGTGACAGCCCCTGACTTTTTATATATTAGAATTTCCCCTGTAAAACATTGTGAAAAATATCCAGAGTAACTTTGGAGGAAAGAATTCTTTTCAGGTATTAATTTGCATTACTAATTATAGGCATTAATTGCTTTCTGAGTTGATAGAATATACACATGTAACATGTAGTGCAGGATGTATTGCCACATATGGAACAAAATGTTGCATGAATTGGAGAAGTATATTAATAATATTAAAAACCCAATGAAGTGAAACTTAAGGAAAAGTTCAAATATAGCTCCCCATATTTTTAAATTCTAGCTCATTCATATTTATTGTTAACACTGGTGAATCATTTATGTAAAATATGAGTTATGGGATTTTTAAATTGTTTTGAATGAAGAAAGAAGAGGTTCTTATACAAAAGGAAAAAAATAATAATTCAAACTTTAAAATGCATGATTGTAATGTCTTTGTATTATTTCTAGGCCTTTCGTATGCTAAACAGGAATATTAAAGTGATCAGCAGTGCTATAGGGATGGGGGAAACAATATTATTGAACTTGAATCTTTGATTTAAGATACTTCACCACTTAAAATTTTATTTCACTGTTTGCTTTCTAGCTCTAAATATGAATGGGACTGGTCACTAAGAATAGACTATCTAATTAATATATTGTTTTCTTGGCCAGCATGTTTTTTTCTGGCTCCCTTAGGATGACTCCCTAAGGAAATGCTGCCATGCAACAATCTTCTCATACCTATCCACCCAATGGACTGAAGTAGTTATTTAGGGTCTTGCAGTCCTGCAAGTTCAACCAGGCAGGTAGCTAACTTGAGTCAAGAAGTAGAGTAAAGGTTATAGAACTTGGTCTGGCAGCAAGCAACATGGCAGACAGGCAGGCTGTTGAGGCATCTCTGAGAGCTGATACACCTGGATGCCTTTCAGCCCTATCGTGTTGTGAAAATTTATGGGGGCCAAGGTGGTTGCCCAGTCATGCAAATGGTTCTAGGCAACTTCTCAAGGTATGGTTAGACATAGACAATTGAAGTAGGGAGCTAGTTAATGAAAATAGAAATGAAGTGCAGAAATGTAGTTACTAGGCTATTTTTAAGGTGATCAGAGCAGAAGTAGCAATTGCTTTGACCTAACAATGAGTCTCTTGAGCTACTACATTTGAGTTCTGAAAATCATTGAGAGAAAGGCCCAGACCAATGCTAGAATATGGGACTGGTTGAATGCACAATTGGAAGTTTAGTCCCTGGCTAGGAAAGAGGTTTGCCTCAGGGAGCAAAGCACATTTTATAATGTTCACTCTGCAACTATCTGCCTGCTTCCTCCTTCTCTCATTTGTATCACTAGAGGCCTGATGCATGAAATTCGTGCAAGGGGCTGGGCCCTCGCAGCCCCAGCTTCATCCAGAAGATTGTCCATAAGGACATCCGGAAGGTCGTTCGGCTGTCTGGTCTAATTAGTTTATTACGCTTTTATTATTATAGATGTTCTTCCTTTCTTTCATTTTCTTTCTATTTTATTTTCCTCCATTTCTTCATCCCCTTTTCTTCTCTCTTTCTCTTCACCTCTCTTTTGTCCTACCCTTCCTCTTTACATGTGTGGTTTTTAGCAATGGTTTAAACTCCAATATTCTAATAGAATGTTGAAAAGAAAACCTTTGTAATCGCCTATCTGCATGTTTGTTTGATGCCTCATCTTTCAGGAACAGCAGAGTGCATAATATGGATGATGTACCAAGTATATTACATATAAAGGGTTAATTGAAAATTATTTACAAAACCATTTCTCAATAAAAATAATGAATTAAATAATCTAGTGATCAGATAAACTCTAAAGTCAGTCTATGTTTAAATTTACTCAGTTACCCAAATAACATTTTTTATAACTTCAGTGTTTTAATTTTCATCAAGGATTCAGATGAAATTCATGAAAAGTGTTTTTAATATCTTAATCTAGTTTCCTCACATTCTAATCTTTTTTCATGACAGTGATGTTTTTCAGTGGCTTACTTCAAGTCTTGTTCATAATAAACCATATTCAGTAGTTGATTATTTTTCAGAGTTAGAACAGTTTAAAAATTTATGGCAGGAATATTACCTAGGTGACACTGCTTACTTTTATAGTGAGGGGAATAGTGTCAGGGTATCCTGTTATTGATAATGCTATATATTTGAAGACTTGATTAAGACAATGCCTATCATATCTCACCATTGAAATACTGGGGTAGCATTGATTTAGCTCAGAAATGGATAAACTAGGGCCTGTGGGCCATATCCAGTTTTTTTTTTCCCTGTTTCTATAATAACAATTTATTGAAACTCTTATGCTTAGTTGTTTACATATTCTCTTTGTTATTTTAACACTACAATGGCAGAGTTGAGCAGTTGTCACAGAGACCATATGACCTGCAAAATCTAAAATATGTACTATTTGACCGCTTTAGAGAAGAACAATGTGTGTCAACCTCTGATTTAGATACTTTCAATAGCTTGATAGAAATACATTTCTTTAAATGTCATGAGTTCATTTCTCTTCTGTCCAAATGGAGTAATAAAGACTGAATTTACCTCTTGTCTGAAACAAGAACAACAACAAACCCTAAATTAAAACTAGACAAAGTTTATGAAACAAGGCATTTTAAACAGTGGATGTCAGGCTATGAAAATGAAGGAAAGCAATCCCTGAGGAACAGGAAACCAACAAAGTGAGTCCAGAAACTGTCCCAGCTTATTGCCTCATAAGCATTTCTGGACCACAGCAAAGGGAAGGAAAATCCAGGTGGAATCCAACCAACTCCCAGAGTTGGAAATATATAATCCAAGAGATCAAGATGGCCATGGGGTACAGAGGTCCGAGAGCTGTACACAGAGAAGCTCAGAGGTCTTCAGAAGACCTTCCTCAAGCATTCAGCACAGTGATTAGAGCATGCATGTGAGTAAAAGATCAGAGGTCAGGGGAAGGATCATCTGAAAGTATTAAAGTGAACCGTGCATGATGCACACACAGAACTGGAATCAATGCATGTTCCTACCAGCCAGAATGGGAAAACTTGTAATTCATGAGGCACAGGCTAGGACTTAGAAAAGTCTTTCCTCAGGCGATTTGGGAAATAATTAACTCTAGATTAAGTACTGCTCTGTACCTACTTAACACTTATTACAGCAAGACTAGAAAGACCAAACTGTTTTCATGTAACCTAACAGAGGACTAGAACAAAACTCAAGAATATTTATAATACTACAAACATAATCCAATATCCAACGAAGTAAAAGTCAAAATGTTTGGCATCCAATCCATGGTTACCAGGCAAGCAAAAAAGGAACATATAACCTTAATGAGGAAAATTAGTCAATTGACAATGACCTACAATGGCAAAGATGTTAGAATTAGCAGATAAGGGCATTAAAACAGTTATTATTATAATTGCATTCCAGATGTTTAAGCAAAGTTAGATCTATGGAAATTACAGTGTGTAAGATAAAACATACATCCATGAGGTAATGGCAAAATTAGCACTGCAGAAAAAAGCTGTGAACTTGAAGACATGAAAATAGACACTATTCAAAATGAAGCATGGGGAGCAGATGTTAGAAAAAGAAAATGAACAGAATATCAGTGACCAGTATTACAACTTCAGGGACCCTAATGTGCACACACAACACTTGCCAAGACAAACCATATTCTGGGCCACAAAACAGGTCTAAGTGAATTTAAAAGAATTCAAATCATGCAAATAACATTTTCTAACCTTAAGGGAATTCAATCGGAAATCAGTAAGAGAAAGTCTCTGGAAAATTCCCAAGTATTTAGAAACTAAATAGTATAATGTTAAGTAACATATGAGTCAAGACAATTCAAAGTGAGTTTTAGAAAGTGTTTTAAACTGAATGAAAATGAAAATACAATATATCAAAATTTATGAGCTCTCCCTAAAGCCAAATATAAGGAGGGTAACATTTGTAACATTAAACTACAGGATTAGAAAAGAAGAAAAAAATTAAATTCATGGCATCATCTTCCATTTTATGAAACTGGAAAAATAGAAGCAAATTTAATATCAAAACGTATGAAATACATAGGGATAAATCTGCCGGAAGATGTTCAAGACCTGTATTCTGAAACCAGAAAAAAATTTTTTTGAGATAAAGAAGACTGAAATAAGTGGAGATATACCTTGATCTTTGATCAAAAGAGTCGCTGTTGTTAAGAGATCAGTTCTGTCTCTAATGATCTATGGATTCAATGTAATGGCAATAAAAATACCAGCAGACTTAAAAAAAAGAGAAATTGATGCCTGATTCTCAAGTTTATAGGGATATGCAAAGAATCTAGAATAGCCAAAACAACTTTGTAAAAGGAAAACATAGTAGGATAATTAATACTATGTGATTTCAATAAAAAATTAATAAATTGGGCTTCACCAAAATTTAAAACTTCTCATCAGAAAGACATTATTAGGACCATAAACAGACAGGGCACATATTGGGAGAACATATTTGCAAATCATATCTCTGTAAAGGACTTATATATAGGACATATAACAAAAATGTCAAAAATTAATAATAAGAAACAAAACACAAAATAAAAACTGGTCACAAAGTTTGAACAATACTTCACAAAAGAAGATTTAGGGATAGGAAGCAAGTACATGAGATGATATTCAACATAATTACTCTCTGGAGAATTACCAGTTAAAACAATGAGATATAACTACATATGTATTAGATAAGTTTAAAAGAATGCCCAGACCAACTCTTCCAAGGAGGTTGAGGAATGGAAACTTTTGTACATTGCTGGTAGAAAGGTAAAATGGTACAACCACTTTGGAAAACAGTTTGGCAAACTCAAAAATCTTAAAAGACACCCATTATATGATTAATTCATCCCACACCTAAGTCATTAAACAAGAGAAAAGAAAACATGTGCCCATGAAAAGATTTGTGTGTGAGTGTTCATAGAATCTTTATTTGTATTAGCAAAAAATCTGAAACAGCCCAAATATCCATCAATAGGTTAACACAGTGGTCGGCAAACTGCGGCTCGCAAGCCACATGCAGCTCTCGAGCCATGGTTTGCCACTCTGTTGACTAATAAGTTTGCCGACCACTGGGTTAACAGATAAACAAATTGTGGAATACTACTCAGTACCAAAAATGAATAAACTTGATACTAGCAACAACATAAGTGAATCTCAAAATAATTATGCTAAATGGAAGCCAGGCTCTCTTCTTGACCAAACAAGCTTGTATTGAACAATTCCATTTATGTAAGACTTTAGAAAATGCAAACTGATCGATAGTTACAGAAAGAAAGTGGATGCAGAGAGGGGAAACTAGAGAGGAAGGACATAACAGAGGGTTTACAAAGGAATATGAGAAAACTGTGGGAAGTGATACATCTGAATGCAATCTTTATTGTAACAATAGTTAACAGGTATATACATGTGTCAAAACTTATCAAATTATACATTTTAAATATGTGCAGTTTATTGTATGCCAATTATACCTCAACAAAGCAATTTTAAAAATGTTGAATTCACATCACTATTCCAAGTTCAAATGCAATGCCATAGGATTCCTTTTCAACTTCCCCCATTCTATATTTATACTAGAGGCTCATTGCATGAAATTTGTGTGCTGGGGAAGGGGTGTCCCTCAGCCCAGCCTGCGCCCTCTAGCAGTCCAGGACCCCTCAGGGGATGTCCGCCTGCTGGCTTAGGCCTGATCCCTGCAGTCAGATATCCATCTCACAGTCCAGGACCCCTTGCTTCTTAATGCCTGCCTGCTCTCTGCTCCTTAGCACTGCTGCAGAGGCAGAAGAGGCTCCCCTTACCGCCACTGTGCTTGCCAGCTGTGAGCCCGGCTTCTGGCTGAGTGGTGCTCCCCCTGTGGGAGCACACTGACCACCAGAGGGCAGCTCCTGCATTGAGCATCTACTCCCTGGTGGTCAGTGCACATCATAGCAACCAGTCGTTCTGGTCATTCCACAGTAATGGTCACTTAGGCTTTTATTATATAGATTTCCTTCTCTCACAGTGAAAACTGGTTCCTAACAAGATCAAAGTATGCACTCATTGTTCTATCTTACAACACCCAGGAAGAGTGTGATAGAGAGAGACAGAGTATATGAATAGGAGAGTGTTTTAGGATCACATCTGTACCACTATTATCAAAAGAAAACCAAAGAAGTAAAGTCCAGTCCTTATATTTCTGGTGTCTGATAATCAAGTGTCAGTCAGTAAATATTTGTTTATGCCTGAGCTGAATTTCATGATTTGCCTTTTTCATTATGATTAATTTAATTTTTGAATATGTACAACATTTACATAATCCAAAAGATAAAAGTATATAAAACATATAGTCGATTTTTTTCTCCCATTCACTCTCTATGAATCCCTTTCCTGCACAGAAAATCATTTTTTAATATTTTTTTTTGCCAAAAGAAACAAATTTGTTTTTTCATATATATGTATGTGTATGTGTGTATACACATTTCTTCTTATTTCTTATTTCTGATTCAAAATGTGACATACTGCACAATATCTATTTATCACTCTTTTACAGTTTGCTTTTTTGACTTAATAACACACCTCGGATATAACACACTCAGTTCATTGCCATCTTTCATTTTTCAGCTGCACACTTCTCTTTCATTATTCTTTACTCAGATCAGCTTCCTATGGATGGCATTTACATGGTTTCCACTATTTTGCTTTGGCAAACAATGACACAATGTTGCACATGTAGTTTTAATTTTTGGAGGATTATCTTCAGGATGGATTTCTAGAAAAGGGATTGCTTTTGTTGTGGAAGGTACTGCCAATTTCCACTCCATGTGGTTGTACATTTTATACTCCTACCAGCAATTTATAGACTATTGGTTTCCCCACAGCCTCGCCTCTGTGCGTGTTGCCAAACTTTTAAAGTTTTATCAATTTGACAGTGTAGAAATAGTATTACATTTTAGGTTAAACTTGTATATTTCTGGTAATGATGTTGAATACCCTTTAATATTTATAAAAACAATAGCTATTTCTTTTTCTCTATATTTTCCTTTCATCTCTCTGTTTCTGTCTCTGATCTTAATTTTTAGGATCTTTTTATCTATTAGGGAGTTAGCCTTTTTTTGTGATATAAATTGCAAACATTTTATTCCAATGAGCAATTTGTCTTCTTGCCTTTGCTTATGGTGCTTTAGAATATGAGTTATTAAAAAGTGTTATTGAACTTATCAAACTTTTATTATTTATGAATATTTAATTATAATTAAGAAAGCTCCTTCCACACTCAGTTTACACAACCAGTTTATAAAGCACCTTAAACACTTACATTTCCTGCTAGTGTCTATATGGTTTACTTTTTTTTGTTTTTACTTAAATGTCTGTTCCATTTGGAAGGGGCATTTTGGTGAGTAATGTTAGGTGCAGATCCAATCTGATTGTTTTAAAAATGACTATCCACTTATCTCAACATACTTTATATAAAATATATTTTTCACAGTGGCTTAGAACACTATTTTTGCCACACATTAAATTTTCATAGATTTTTCTAGTGTATTTCTGGTCTTCTATTTTGTTCCATTGGGGAAGTATCATACTGTTTTAATTGTAGAGGCTGTAGAGCATGTTTTCATATTTGGCAGTGCTGGTACCCAATTATTACACTAATCTAGGATTTCTTAGCTATTCTTGCATGTTGAATTTCTCATGTTAACTTTAGCATCAACTTATTTAGCTTACGAAAATGAAAACCTAGCATTTCATAGACATCATGTTCAAGTTATATATTGATATGATTGGTTGAAGATAGCTGCAACCTTGAATTTCGGCTGACTATAGTGACTAGCTTGTCTAGTCTAATAGAATGTAGCAGAAATGATATTCTGGGATCTAGTGTCTAGGGCAGAGAAAGTGTCACAAATACTTTCCAGGTCCCTTGGGACTCCTTGAGACACAGGCACCATGCTGTAAGAAAATCCAAGCTGCTCCATGGAGAGCACATGGACAGGAACCAAAGATTCTGGCAAACCATGTGAGTGAGTCTCCTTAGGTGTGGATTCTCCAGCCTAAATGTGTTACTCCAGCTGATGCTGTATGGAGCACAGATGAATAATCCCTACCAAGTTCTACTCAAATTTCAGATTTTTAAAGAAAGTAAATAATTACTCAAGGTTATTGCTGTTTTAAGCCACTGATATTTGGTGTAGTTTATTACCTAGCAATAGATTGTCAGAGAAGTTACTTTAGGGAGAATTAAAACTAGAGGGATATTTTAACTTTCCTTGTGAACTAAGATGCCATTGTAAACTCTTTTCTTAAAAAACTTTATTTTTATTGTTAATACTAATACTTTTATTTTCCTACTCTATTCTATGAATGGTGGGATGAGTGTAGTATACTGTATTTAAGTAAAAATGACCCTGAATAGCATAAAATTTATTTTAAAAGAAATAAAATATCTAAAAATTGAAAACAATTTGTTTATTACTTTTATTCCATCTATTTTAAATAAGTATTCAAGGCAGTTAAAAATACATATCTATATCAGGTTCTTGTTATAACAAAATAGAAGGAGAAACCTATAAAAATAGGGATTAAATTATTACATTATTTTCTTGGTTCTAAGTTTCATATTTTTAACATCTTAGTATTTATCAATTAGATTTTATATTATTATTGGCATATATGTTTAATATAGTATTTCTCCCCCCCCCCCAATATCTATTATTAAATCAAAGAAGTATCTCACAATTGAGGAACTCTGAATACATCATGAATCTTTAAATTTTTTCAAAATAAAATAAGCATCTATGGATAGATGCAAATATCTTGTCAGAAAATTCTTCAGGCATTTTGTTTGAAATAGCAAGTGCAGATAGACTTATATTCTAATTTGCAAAGAAGGTGAGGAATTAATGCACAATTTATTTTTTTCTCTCTTTTATCAACATATTTTTAATTGATTTCAGAGAAAAAGGGAGAGTGAGAGAGTGGTAGAAACATCAATGATGAGAGAATCATTGATCCACGGCCTCCTGCACACCCCCTCCTGCACACACCCAGGCATGTGCCTTTTCCCGGAATGGAACTTTATGTGACCTCCTGGTTCATAGGTCGATGCTCAACGACTGAGCCACACTAGCCAGGCTGTTTTTTCTCTCTTTAGGCATTGCCTTTTGAGCAAAATATGTTATATAGAGTCAGTAGAGCATGCAATGGTCATAGGTGCTGAAATCAGATTTCTTGGGTTCATTCAGATCTCAACTCTTACACAGTAGCTATGTGAATATGGGGAAGTTTTGTCTATATTATAGTTTTCTGTGAAGATTAAATGTGCTAATATTTATAAAGCACACAGGGGATTATTTGCGTATAGTTAGCATCATGCACGTGTTTGTTAAATAAAAGTCATGAAGGACCATGTAAGGGAGGAAAATAGCTAAGTGTTATATGGGGAAAAATAAACAAAAAGAGAAATAACCTGATATAATTGTAACAGGTTTTATTTAAGCAGCTGCTGTTCATTTACATCAACTCCTGTTCTCTTATATTTAGCATCCCTATAGCAAATAAGAAAGGTGCTTTTGAAAAGTTTTCAAGGCCTTAGAAAGTTCCAAGGTCTAAATGTATACAAACCTTTCTGTATTGCAGCAAGTCATTCTCTTACGTACACATTTTAGTGCAGATGGCTATTTTGAGAGAGTGTAAGCAAAACTGGTTGTAACAAATGAATTTTGTATTCCCCAGATTTGTGTTTCTCTCAGTATGTTATCATTTTGAGCTACATTTTTGGAAGCATATATGACAGGTGTACTTAACCAACTGCGCCTGAAAGAATTTTGTTTTGGAAAAAAAAAATCTACCACTGCATATCTCTAGCTCCCTATTCTTTCTTCAGGTGAAAATTATTTCTACATGAATTTTTTTACTTATTTCTTAGGTGTATTTATTAATGATTTAAACCCTGTCTACTTACCAATAATTTCAAGAAAACTTGAAAATTCATGAATAATATGGCAATTAAAATAAAAATAGCTCAGTGGACCTATGAACCAGAAGGTCACAGTTTGATTCCTGGTCAGGGACCATGACCAGGTTGTAGGCTCAATCCCCAGTGTGGGGCATAAAAGAGTCATCCAATTAATGATTCTCTCTCATCATTGATGTTTCTATTTCTCTCTCCCTCTCCCTTCCTCTCTGAGATCAATAAAAATATATTAAAAAAATAAAAATAGCTCCGACTCATATGAATGCATGTGAAGGTAAGGTTCTCAGTAAAAAAAGTACATATGTAAAAAATCTTGGTAATTTATATTAAATTTAGGTTTGCACTTCCTAGTAGGGAGATAAAGAGGAAAATAGAGACTATCCCAAGTTGATTACAACTGGTAACTATTTACTTTTTCTTGTCCTGAGTTTGGAAAAGCATTTCTTACATGTTTTCTATCTAACCAGAAAAAATATCTTTGCAGAGATTCTGCAAAAGCTTCAGACATGTTCTCCATATCCCAACCACTCTTGATAATAGTCAGAGGTATACTTTGATAGTCATTCAGTGAAAGTGTTATTTGTTTTGAATTGGGGGCTATTTTGTTTGTTTTTGGTGAAACTTAGCTAATGCGGTTCAGATTTATTGTGTCTACTTTGGTGACAATTCAAATCCTATATAATCTTATATAATAAAAGGCTAATATGCAAATAGACCGAACAGCTGTATAACCGAACAACGGAATAACCGGTCGCTATGACGTGCGCTGACCACCAGGGGGTGCACGCAGAACATGGCGGGCGTCGGCAGCAGGCAGCAGAGTGCAGAACATGGTGGGCATCAGCCACGGCAGGATGGTGGAGCAGGTGAGTGGAGGCGCCAGACCAAGGTGGGGTGCTGGTCGCTGTCATTAGGGAGAGCTTCTGGTGGTTACTGAAAATTCTCTGCTCCCACACGCTGTGGTCCCACCTGGTGCTTGCACCTGCTGCTGGCGCTGGCCCAGCTCGCACCTGCTGCTGACACCCAGTGCTGGCCCTGATCACTTAGCGTTGTGAGCGGATGCAAGCAGCGGTTGCTGGCCCCAATCACCCCTCAGGACTTCTCCACCTCCCCCTACTCCTGAGGGGCAATGAGGGCAGCAGCTGATGCTTGCACCCACTGATGGCCCTGGCCCCAATTGCTCCATGCTGTCAGTGGGTGTGAGTGGGGCCAGTGCCATCAGCGCATGGGAGCGGCGGTGGTGGGAGTGAGGCTGCAAGCAGAAAGGGGACTGGGGGCCATGGTGAGAGGGGCCAAGTGGGTGCACAGAGGATGGGTCGAGACCTGCCCCTGTGCCCATTGCAGCTTCACGGCCCACAGTTCCTTTCAAGGTACACAAATTCATGCACTGGGCCCCTAGTACTTAATAAAGTATTTTCCCTACCATCTCTATTAGAATCACCTGAAATGAATTGTTAATTATTCAGGATGTCACCACAGTCTTACTAAATAAAAATCTTTGGGACTGGGTTATTTTAATCAGGTTCCTCAAGGGATGTTATAAACGTTAAGGACGGTAAATCACTTTTTTGGAGAAGTAACCTACAGGAAGAGATCAAAGGCAATCTAAGCTACAACAAAATTGAGATTTGAAGATTTTCTGTGCCAATATCTAAGGTTTCACAACTAGTAAATTGATTAATTTACCTGAGTTTTTACTAATCTAAAAAGAGAATAAATTACTTTGTCTTACCTACTGGAGATGGTAGTACTGATTACTTTAGACAGTAAATGTAAAATGTTATGGAAACCATGAAATTTAACAAAAATATGTGTCAGTTTTAAATAATATAATGGAAGACATGTGGTTAATAATCTTACTGTACCAAGGAAGTTGCATAGCATGGGAGGTTTGGGATCTCATGGTGTATTTGACTCCTGCATGCTACTTACTATGGTATCTCAGGTGAGAGCCTTATATTCTGGGGATGCGATAATCTAGAAATCCTGCTTCTTAAATAAACTCTCAAACAATCCTGCCATTTTTAACCTTGGATTCACTATGCTGTAACTGTTTGTGCTGCCAAGTCCTGGGACATTAGTTCTGCAGTGCAAATTGGGTTGGTTTTTGACTTTTTCTCCTGCCAGTTTAGGAATCAACTTTCTTAGCTAAGTACTTGTTTTCTGCATCCTGGCTTCTAAAATAGTACTATTGTCTGCTCTCTCTTCTTTTGTTAGTGAAATTTTGCCTCTTTCAAAGGCTCTGAGCTGCCATTTTAAGGTGAGCTGAGGAATAGGAAGATCTTATACAAAGTGTTTCCTTTGAATTTATTCTTCTAAAGTGTAAATGCTTTCGCTTCAAAATCATTAGTTTGAAACCTGATTCACACTCTTGTTTTAGAATGTTGTAAAATATGGAAAATATGGTATATGTATTCTTCCTTCAGCTAAAACATTTAGAATTATCCCACCCACTGCAAAATCCCAGATCCATTTACTTCATTCTCAGTAACATTAAATACATACGTACATACATACATACACACACCAAGGCGTCCTGAGAGAGGGAGCCATGAATAATGAATGTTACTTTTGAAAAGTGCTGGATGGAGATCCTTGTGGGAAATGTGCTTTCCCAAAGTTTCTTACTACTTCATTTTTTTCTCATAAGAGCTGATAAATCTGACAGCAGATGTATGCTTGTATCTACTGTGGGGGTGATAAAACTAAGTTGAAAGTACATAGATATTTTCACCAAAATACAGTAAAGGGGATTGAAAGAAATTAGGTTTTATTAAGTCTACCATTTAACAGATAATTAAGGAAAGAAAAATGATATGATTTGTATATCTAAGTTAAAGTAACTTAGTGAACACAGTGACAGTATACATCTTAGTAGATGGCTGTGGCTGCATGTATTTATACCATAAGCTCAAGATACCACATCATACACCTGTTAGCAGTTAGGAAGATCTTGGGTCTTTACAAACACAGGTCCCGCAGCATCTCATATTTGTTAGGTCTGTTGCTATCAGGTGTGTGATAACAAGCAATAATATCCTAAATTACTCTTCTATTGACTCTCAGTTGGGTATAATTCCATTAATTACTTTATATAAAAGAGAAGTAGCTTTGGAAAGACAAGTTTTGATGAGAAATAAGAAAAGCAATCTGGATTTTTAAGGTGGAATCTAAGAAAGTGACCTATAAGAATAATAACCTGAATTTTTTACATGCTAGGATAATACTACTTCTACTCTCTATATTGAAGCATTTTGACTAACCTTAATTTGGAAATAGCAAAGAACCCTCCTGTTCCATCAGATGACTTCTGATGTGTTCAGTCTTATTGTGCATGCTCTTGCGAAAAGCCATCAAGGCGAAGAAGGTATCAAAGCCATCTTATTAATTTGCCTTGGTTCAAAGCTAAAGGTGCTATTAAACTAAGACTTTCTTGTAGTTTAATCTCGCTAGTCCTTCCCCAGGGCCCTGTTTCAAGGGTATGAAGACATTATGTTGATTCCAGTGCCACTGAACAGTGGTCCCTCAGTGGAGGCTCCAAATGATCCATTGGGCCATAATACCTGTGTGTGTGGTGTATAGCTATTCTTAAAGGGCTACATATATATGATTTACGCACATGCATAGGATGGAAGTGTATTATCAAAACATTTGTAAAACTGTCCTATAACAAAAGGGAAATTATTCGAAGAGGATAAATCTCCCTGGTAGTCTCATTTGATGCTTCTTTGAAGACAGGCACACACTTATTGTAGTCCTCTCTTCTATAGACAAATGTAACACCAGGAACTAGCAGCCTAGGGCTGTTTCATTAGGCTGATGAGCCTCTTAATTTCTATTACCTCTATTTTTATATTTTAATTAAAGAATCTGCGCTTACTATGCCAATATCCAACATGTTGAGCAGTAAATAAGTGCATGCAGTCATGAAATATCCAGTGATAATAAAACACAAATATAGAAGAATTTTAGAATTTATAATGGTGACAAATTAAGCTATATGCATTCTCATATTGTATTTAATGGTGTTATATACTGTATAAAGTATTAAAAATGTGGATTAAAGAAAAGTCATTAGTAATTTTTTCAAATAAGCAAGTGGTGATTTCTAAGTCTGTTCTGTTTGCTGACTCCTCTTTTTGCTGAATTGTCAACTGTGAGAGCTGAAATGACAGTCACTGCATGACATAACCATCTACCTGGTGTATAGAAGGGTATGTCAGAAATATTAACCATCTGGGAGTCATTTAAAAAGCAAGTAAGTATGACCAGAATCATTTAGCACTTAGAACCTTCCAGAGCAGCAGTTTAAAAAATAGCCTTGGGCCAGAGGGTCTTCCTTGCCAGCTAACATATTGGGTTTATTACATAAAAGGGACATTGTGATGCCTTGATCCCTGATTCAGAAAATCTATAGCATTGCTGGCTTCAAATCTTGATATAAGTATTGTTGTTTCTTATTTGTGACTCTTATTTGTGTGCCTGTTTTATTTTTAATTTTTGAGGGGGGATTGTTTTTATCATTTGCATGCCTGTGTGCTTTTCTTTAATTTATCTTTTTATTGCAAGTATTATAGATGTCACTCCTTTTCCCCATTGACCCCTTATAGCCAGCCCAGGCCTTCACCACACTATTGTCTGTTTGTTGTTTTTTTAAAAAAATATATGTTTACCAATTTCAGAGAGGAAGGGAGAGGGAGAGAGAGATAGAAACATCAGTGATGAGAGAGAATCATTGATTGACTACCTCTTGCGTGCACCCTACTGGGGATCAAGCCTGAATCCCAGGCATATGCCCTGACCAGGAATTGAATTGTGACCTCCTGGTTCAGTCAACACTCAACCACTGAGCAACACTGGCTGGTCTCTGAGTTAGTTTTTAAGTAGAAGTTATATGTGTGTGGTTCTATGTTTTGTCAAAATTCTTTATCAAAGCTTTCCTCCACCTCTAATATTGATATTGAAGGCTGTGTGATGCCTGAAAGTCTTATGTGTTTTGTTCTGAATTTACCTACTTCTTGTGTTTAATCGACAGATAAGTATGTTTACTTCTCTGTTGTTGTTTTCCTCTGTTAGTTTATGTAGTTCTCATGTTCTAAGTACATAGCAAGAGAAAAGGGGGCACATGCTCTAGTAAAATGAGTGTTTATCCCTGCCATTTTATAGAAATCTCTATGGCATAGAGGCAGAAGAGGCAGGTGAAGTGTTCCACTATGTCAGCCCCAACCTAAGGGGAGCTTTACCTTTTTCCACACAGTGAAAGCATCTAGAGGGAATGCAAAGTTGTTTCCATTGTACAATTAACCACTTATTAAAGTCAATTGACATCCGTGGAACACTTGTTTCAGATCTCACAGCTATTGGGACAAAAGCTGGTTACCAAAGAAAGGCAGAATACCACACTGGCCCTATCATTCCTTTGGTTTCTTTTCAAATGAAAAGAAAATAGTCCATTGAAAAAATTTTCTGCATGTGTGCATTGAAATTTATCTCCCACAACTTTTGAATGTTCTGCTACAAGTTTCTGAACATATTTTCCCTATTATAATCTCTGGGAAATTATGGAAACTATTAAATTGTCTGAAAGATTGAGGATCAAAACCACTAGAGGCAATTAATATGAGAATTCCATTGAGTAAAGATATTTAGGACATGATGCTTTATATACTAATTCAGCTTTACAACTTAGGTAAAACCAAACAATTTACATGGGACAAAAATTGCTTTAATGTATTATTTCTTATCTAAGACACTATTAAAATGCTGAAACCTTACTACTAGTTTATAATGCGGAATCAGGACCAAAATATATGATATTCTCTACCCTAAAGTCTCTTTGGTGAGAAAAATATTGGTTAAATTTTATCTGAGTCTTCCCAATCTAGCCTCTCTTCACATTACACTTGGTGATATCATTAGTGCTAGAAGGAACTTTGGCTCAACTTCAGACTTAACCATTTACTCTTTGTGTGGTCTAAAATTCATGAACTTCTTAGGGCTTGAGTTTCCTCAACTGTAAACCAAGAGAGTATGAGAGTGCTCATGAAATGTTTCAAAAAATGGAGAGCAAACATGAGTGAGTGGTGTCCAGTTAAAGGTCTGTTATAATAGTTCACTTGAGAATTATTATGCCTTTCACAGGTGTTGTAGCAGCAGAAATGGAGAGAAATGAACTGATTAAAGAAGTATTTAGATGAATAGGATCAAAAGAATTAAAAGTAGGGTAGTGAATTGAAAAATTATGTGGAGTTTCTATAGGATTGCAGGAGAATAAATTTGGTTGATAACTCTATAATTATTATAATGACTAGCATTCCCATTGCAGGAAAAATCCTGCAATAGGATTTCCTGCTGCACTCTACCCCGCCTCCATTCCTCCCTTGCCGGCCCCGCCTTCTCCTCCAGCCCGCCCGCGTTTCCCTTCGCCCACGGCCCTGACTTCGCTCCTCCCTTCTCCCCACCCCCCGCCCCCCTGGCTTGCTTGCTTCTTTGAAACTTTACTCCCTTTTGCAGCTCTTGGCTTCTTTCGACACTGTCTTGATATGCAAATTAGCCTCCATCTTTGTTGGGGTAATTTGCATACTCGTCCTGATTGGTTGGTGGGTGTGGCTTGGATGGTGGGCGTGGCTTAGGTGTAGCGAAGGTGCAGTCAATTTGCATATTTGTCTATTATTAGATTAGATACTTAATGTTTATTGAAGGCTTGCTATGTGTCTTAATAAAAGATGAGTGGTACTATTCACATTGTTTGGATCGGAAAATTAAAATCAGAGAAGTTAAGCACTTTACCTAGAATTACATAGCTGATAAGTGGGAACATCTGAATTTGCCTCTATGTCTAATTTCAAAGTCCAAGTCCCATTATTAGGTACCATACCAAACTATCTCATAAGAGTACATGGTCATTATTATATCACATGGTGATAGTGGCAGTGTAGAGCACTAATGATGTCCTATAGAATGCTGATTTTACCTTCTACATTAGAAAAAAGAATTTCATCTTTAATTAGATATCTCGTATGCATATTCTTAGAACTGTTTCATCAGACATATCTTTATTGTGGTTGGAGAAATGTATACCATTCCTTGTCTTTAACTATCTTTTAATGTGGCTGCCATTCAATATTATAAATTACTTAAAATCATTAAGTAAATTGAATAATCCAGCATTTTGGCCATTTAGTGAAGGTCATTAGAATAACCATTTTATTAATTAAAATGCTTACCAGTATAGTTAATGTAAATAGTGCAGTAGCATTTGGGATCCTGGCTGATCAGAGGACAGCAGCTTTTTACTAATTAAGTTCCTGTGGGTTGACTGCTGAAGGCTTTGCTCTGTCAGAACTCAAATGGCAAGACTCATACACATACATGTGTGTCCATAGTACTATCCTTAATTATTTTATCCTTTCTTCATTCTATGGATTATAGCTCTGTTACCCTTTCAATGAAAGACAAATAAGCTATCTTTCTCTGGTTGCTAAAGACTTCTTTCAGCTCATATGCACTCATAACAGAGGACATTATGGGATATTAAGAAGAAAAATATTAAGGCTATCCAATTCCATTGTCAGTTAGGCCCTTGCAGGTCCTAAACATAATACATGAGAAAGGAATATGAACTGAAACCCTGATAATTTAATTTAACTACTTTAAAAAAAAAGTCAGCTTTGACCAAGTCACTTACTCTCAGTTTCCTCACATATGAATTGAGGAGGTTGTACAATTTAAGGTGTCTTTCATCTCTGATATCCTATGTTTCATCTCATAAAGTCTATTTAAGTTTATTGGAGTAATCTGTGCAGTTTAAGGAGAATTCCAAATTTATCCATTTGAGGTATCTATTTATTTCAAGATGGTTGCATGCCTGACTTACATTTTATAAAATATTACATATTTAATTCTCTATAGAAAATAAGAATCTCTTTTAGCCATCATATATAATAAAAGGCTAATATGCAAATAGACTGAACGGCGGAACAAACCGAACAACTGAACAACCGGTCACTATGATGTGCGCTGACCACCAGGGGGCGTGTGCAGAACATGTCAGGCGTTGGCTGTGGCAGGATGGTGGAGCAGATGAGCGGGGGGTGCCAGACCAAGGCCGGGTGCTGGTCACTGTCATTGGGGCAAGCCTCTGGTGGTTACTGAAAATTCTTTGCTCCCACCCTCCGCGGTCCTGCCCAGCACTTGCACCTGCTGCCGGCGCTGGAGCCACCGCTCGCACCCACTGCCAGTGCTGGCCCTGCTCACACCTGCAACCAGCACAGGAGCTGCCGCTTGCACCCACTGCCGGTGCCCAGTGCTGCCGGTCCTGATCACTCGGTGCCATCATCAGGTGCGAGCGACAGCTGCCAGTCCTGATCACCCCTGAGGGCTTCTCCACCTCCCCCTGCTCCTGAGGGGCGATTGGGGCAGCAGCCGCAGCTCACACCTGCTGATGGCGCCAGCCCCAATCGCTCTGCACCATCAGCAGGTGTGAGTGGGGTCGGCACCATCAGTGTGTGGGAGCGGTGGTGGCGGGAGTGAGGCTCCCGGCAGACAGGGGACCGGGGGTCACAGTGGGTGGGGGGGTCTGGGCGGCAGCACTGAGGATGGGCCGAGACCTTCCCCTGTGCCTACTGCAGCTTTGCGGCCCACAGTTCCTTTCAAGGTGCACGAATTTGTACACTGGGCCCCTAGTTAGAATATAATTTCATTAACTTATTTTATCTTAATCTCCTAACTGGAGATGTTTGGCAATGTCTAGAGACATTTTTTATTGTCATAAATTGAGGAATGCCACTGGTGTCTAATAGAAGAAAAGGATGGTCTTTTACATCCTACAATGCACAGTAGAGACCCCTACCCCCAATAAAGAATTATCCTGCTCAAAATGTCAACAGTGCCAAGGTTGAGAAATCCTAAACTAAATATGTATTTTAGAGTGAAGAGGAATTAGTCTGCAAGTCTTATTTTTGTACCAAATATTATAAGCACATTACAGAGAAAATATATATATATCAATTTATTAAGTATATTAAAAGCACCAAGCAACATCTAGTCATTATTATTTTAAATTTTTATAAAGAAATATTTGAAACACAGTGAGCTGGATGTTAAGAGATAGATTCTAGAGTAGGCAGACAGAAGTTTATATCTTGACTTTATCATTTGATAGTTATATGACCTTTGAAAACTTATTTTTCTTTTTTAAGCCTCTATTCTCTTATCTGAAAAGGTGTTTAATTATGTCTTCCTTTCATTGTTATAAGACTTAAAATAGAGCATTAAGTGCTTATAACTAAAAGCTGTTTAAAACTGACACATGCCATGATTATATTAACAATTGTTTTAGTGAATAGTATGGTTTTATCCATTGATTTACTAAAAAAAAATGAATCTAATTTATCTTTGCACCAATTGTTTGACTTCTTTACTAAAGGTTTGCAGCAGAAAACGAATATTGAGTTATACTCGTTGCTTATTGAAACTAGAAGACAAAATCAGACCAAAAAAAACCCCATGTTGAACAAGTTTTTTTCCCCATTTAAAAATATATAGACAAATCTCAGCGGGAAGGCAAGGGATGGTTGGGTGGTTGGGGAGAGATTAACCAAAGAATTTACATGCATATATGTATAACCCATAGACAGAGACAATAGTGTGGTGAAGGCATGGGCAGCGGGGAGGGGGTGTTGGAGTAGAGGGGGTCAATGGGGGGAAAAAAGGGGTCATCTGTAATACTTTCAACAATAAAGATATAATGAATATATATATGTGTGTATATATATGTATATAATATATATGTGGGAAAATAATTTCATATGCTGTAAAAAAGAAAGTACTTGATATATAGAAACTGATGCCAACATAATAAATAGCATTGGAAAGACACTATAAAGAATTATGCTAAACAAGAGAAGCTCCTAAAGATATTAAAACCACCCACAAATGAATCAGAAAAAAGCAGCCGCTGAAGTATGACTAGCCATGTATTTATTGGCAGTTGAGCTGGGAAACGTGTTCAACATGTTTCATTTCTAAACATTATATCTTTACTGCACTGACATGTCCTATAAGGGTCAGTAACCTTGACCAGAAAATGGTCACCTGTAGAGCAGTGAATTCACAGGCACCTGATAGCCAAGCTCCCTGAATATCCTCAGTTTAAAATGTTATATCAGTGCTACTTTTTTTCCATTATGAGCAGTCTTTTTCCCAAAGGAGCCCTGTCTAATGAGTAGGAGTGCATTGTTTGAAAGAACTGCAGAAGTACTTCTTAGGTGTTTTTTCCCCTTTAGCAAACTGTTGGGAAGATGGAGGAGTATTCAGCATGAGGTATGCTGTCATTATATTTATTCTGGGTCTTTTTAGCACTGTAATTTATTTCTGTGCCAAAACAATATGAATTGTTAAAAAATGTACTTCTCGGTAAAATGAAACAATTGAACTGGGTCCCTATTGAATTATGCACATATATTAGCTAAGAAAATGCCATTTTTTGAATTAAAAAACAATCACATTTTATTTTTTGCTGAAGCAAAATACTTAAAATCTTTATCAGTACATTTTAAGGGCTACTCTCCCAGGTGGACCAAAAATGAACTGTTATAAAATTTCAATAATTCCCTGAAAGCTCACCAAATCTTTAATTTAGATTAGATTATACCACCATCCCTTATCTTTTTACTAAGATGCTTTTTTTCTGAAAATGAATACTTAAATGGAATCAGTGTCTAATTTTTATAAATAAACGCTTTGTACATAGAACCCCTTGTATAGTATAAGTATGGCCAGATCATCTCCTTCATGGAAAAGAAAGGGCAGCTATGACAAGGGAACAATTAGAAGTCTAAAAATTGAGCACTAGACACAATTAGCAGCAGCCCCCTCTTCTGTGATCTTAAGGCTAAGATAAGGAAAATTCTAGTCATTGAGCACGCACTATAGTTAAAGCACTCTTCTGACACGTTCACATGTTTCATGGAATTCTCAGAGCCACCATGTAGGGTGAGTGGAACTGGATTGTGTCTATTTCATAATTGAAGATACTGAGTCACTGAGAGGTTAAGCTCATTCAATTAGTGAGTTGTTCTGAATTGGAGTCCAAATTTGTAAGTCTCTAAAGTTTAATGCCCTTCCCTCTGCATCGCACGGCTTGCATTATTTATTGTGGTTTTGTGTGTCTGTTTCTACTTGAACACTTTGGACCACTTTAAATTTCCACTTCCAGTGAGTTCCTCAATGTCAGGAGCCACGCCTTGTGCATCGGAGTGGCTCATCAAGTATTCTGTATAATTACTGGCATATGGTTGACTCCTGTAAATATTTGTTACTTAGACGCCAAGATGGAAAATATTCATGAAGTACATCTACCTTCATTTGTCAAACAAAGGTGGTAGAATGGCACACCTGTCAAAGCATTTAGATCAATGTTAAGTAAATGTGTGGTTATATTTTTACTGAAGTGACAAGGTTTACATAACTGACACTGAAGACTCCCAACATGTGTACACAGTGCTTAACTTCTGTCTACTTGAATCACCTTACCGGAAAGGAAAAAGAATCCTTTGGGTACGTGTTCAGAAAAAAAAGTATTTGTCTAGAATAATATGAGAAAAATAAAAATATATGTATTTAAAAGGAAGCCATTTATATTTACCCAAGTGATGTGTGCATTGCTTAATGTGCAATGGGGAAAAATAAACTGTAATTAGATCTAACATAGTTGTGACCAAATCCTTTGGTTAATTTTTTCCATAATATTGGGCTTATTATCATCATTCATTTTTTTTAGAGTTGTAATTGCTATTAGTTTCTAGCCCCCATTGATATTATGCTCAAACATTTTGTTTGGATGCCTGACCTCTTCTCACTAACACCTGGAGGGCAGAGACTGGCTATTCATCTTCGTATCCCTGCAGGTGGTTAATGGGTAAATTTCCCACAGTGTTGCATGTGACTGAGGATGCAAATTGTGGTATAATTGGAAAAAGCATCCTCATGAACTGGAAACTTTAGCCTCAACTCTTCTGTTAATGTGTCTTGTCTTTGAGTTTCTGATAAGTAAAATCATAAAGCCCTTTCTCTCCTCTAACAATCATATTCTATTGATATAGATAAACACAAGCTAAGGATCCTTTAAAAAAATTAGTTCCCTATTAATAGGATACATTGATACAATTCTGGACCAAACCATAATCTCTGAACAAAATGTGTATAATTTTAAATGAGCTATATGTAGTAAGAGTTAATTCCATTATAAGGGTAGTTGATGCATGTCTGATATATTGGGAGTTGAAAGCATGTCTGATATATTCATGTTAAAACAATTTATTGTTTTTGAAGGAAAATTCTGTTAAGTTAGAAACAACACAGTTCCATTTTAATTAAAAGATGTCAGAGATTAAGGATTTTTTCTTCTGTACAGAGATGTGATTAACAGATCAATCATTCTCTATCAGGCACTCTCTTGATGATTCTGTCTTTCTTTGAAAATGATCCCAGTTCTTGTTGGATGTGTCATAGATTCATTGCTATCTTGAGGGTGAAAACTCTGCTCCAGTGACAATTTTTTTAAAAAGCCAACATTTGCCTGAAAACTACTAAAATGATAATAAAGATGAGCAGCTTTATTTATAATATTAGTTTGTTTTTTCATGCTATCCATCACCAAAACATCTTGAATCCTACAAACAACATCGTTTTTAATAGCACTATTAGGATATTAGAACTATTGGAAATACACATCTATGAACAAAGCACTCATTATCCTAATTCACATAAAAAGAAAATGTTTATATTTATTGTATATTACTTAAGATAAATTCCTTTGCACATATTCAGAAATAGGAACTTTTAAAAAAGCATGCACATAAAATAAGTTAGATTGTATTTATTATGTATTTTTTTACTTGATAATAGATTGCAAACATCTCTATATGGCAATAAATCTAAGAAACTCTTATAAATTTCAAGGCTGCATATAGTGATGTAACAATTATTTGTTGGACATTTATGCTATTTTCATTTTAATTTTTAAATCGTGCCATACGATAATACACACATATACACATGCACGTGCGCACACGCACGTGCGCACGCACACACACACACACATACACACACACAAAAGCATGTATGCCTACATAAAGCCTTGTGGGCTTATATCCTTGATATAAATTTCTATAGGTAAATTGATGGGGTTCAGAATCATACACACTTTTTTTACATTTAAAAAAATATATAATTTTAGACATACAGAGATATGTCTAAAATAATATGGAGATTTCCTCACATCCCTTTCTTCCTTTAATGATGACATCAAGCATATCCATAGTACAATGATCAAAACCAGAAAACTACATTGGTGTGACACAGACCTTAAATGAATCTCACCAGTTTTCTCTGCAATATCTTTTTTTTCTGTATCAGTTTCCCATATTGCATTTACTTGTTATTCCTCTTGAGTCTCTGCCAATCTGTGAAAGACCTGCAGTCTTTTCTTGTCTTTCATGATTTTTGACACTTTTGAAGAATACCAGACAGTTGTTTTCTAGAATTATCCTCAATTTAGGTTTGTATGATGTTTTCCTATGATTCAAATGCAGTTATGCATTTTTGTGGAGAATGCGAGGGAAGTCACATCACATCCTTTGCAGTGCACAGCACCGAGGGTTTGGCAATGTTATATGTCTCTTGGATGGTCACATTTCTACCTTGAATACGTGGATAAGGTGGTGTCTGCTGGGTTTCTCCACTGTAAAGTTGCTGTATTTCCCTTTGTAATTAATAAGTACCTTGGGAGAGATA
Organism: Eptesicus fuscus; assembly: GCF_027574615.1. Lineage (NCBI taxonomy): Eukaryota > Metazoa > Chordata > Mammalia > Chiroptera > Vespertilionidae > Eptesicus > Eptesicus fuscus. The sequence goes on from NC_072475.1 coordinate 33,748,996, forward strand.
CTTTGAGACTATACAAATGTCCTGTTTGTCCTCACTTTTGCCCACTAATTTTAGTATCCATGAATGAATCTTGTCTGCAGCAATTTTTACTGTGGCATTAGCTTGATGGTAATATTTTTATTTCCTTTCTCTCTATATTGACACTACACATTTTTTAAAATTTAGCTTACTGTTGAAAGTATGCACATTTTAAATGATTTGTTTTTATTTTTAATTATGGAATATTTAAAAAGTGAAATTTCAGAAAATAATCAAATTATGTATATCATCTCTTATAGGTACTATGGAATGGAGACAATGTGCTTTTCTTTATAAAAAAAAATATATTTTATTGATTTTTCACAGAGAGGAAGAGAGAGGGATAGAGAGTTAGAAACATCGATGAGAGAGAAACATCAATCAGCTTCCTCCTGCATACCCCCCACTGTGGATGTGCCCGCAACCAATATACATGCCCTTGACCGGAATCGAACCTGGGACCTTTCAGTCCACAGGCCGATGCTCTATCCATGGAGCCAAACCAGTTTCAGCACAATGTGCTTTTCTTAAGGAGCTTACAGTAGAAGGAAGATACAGGCCTGTGAATAGTAATATCATTGTCTGAATGCTGTAATTGGCATCTTCCAATTATCATCAATTCAGAAAATAGGCAGTGATCATCACATTTTTTAAAAGGGGAACATAACTAGACTTTGTAAAAAAAAATTGATAATTGTCAGGTGTTAAAGACAAGAGTTCTCATTTTGGATGGGCTTTCAGAGGTGAAAGGGGGGAAGGTGTTAGCAGAAGTAATGAGCAGAGAAACACACAGCACATAATTTAAAATGGGTTCTTGTAGTTCTGGAGGTCAGAGTCTGAAATCAAGGTGTCAGCAAAGCCAGGCTCCCTCTGACAATGCTAAGAATGGATCTAGCTTCTGGTAGGTCTTTGGTTTGTGGCAGCATAACTCCAATTTTCTAATGTTTTGTTCCTGTGTGAATGTGTATCTCTCTGTATAACTTCCTTTTTATAAGGACACCCGTCATCTTGGTTTAGGAGCCCATCCTACTCCAGGAAGACCTACTGGACAAGTGTCGAATGGTGTCTATAATTTTGTTTACAACAACGTAATTAGAACGATGAAAGGAACTATGAAAGGTATATTCATGTGTTGAATTTAACAGACTAAAGTTAAGTATTAGTTTTATTATGATGGTAATAATATGATTTCCCCCCCTGAAATTGTCTTTAAGTTGATTTCTCCTATACATAAAGAGAAAGCAGATACATTAAAAACTGATAGCTCTTACTCCTACACCTTGCTTTCCAGGCAGTTTGAAAACGATCATTATATTCTCAGCACAAAGCAAAGCTTAGCAAATGCTCAGTGTCTTAATGTGATTATTAATACCACATTGCAGATGTAACATGACTAGACCACTGGATTGCTTTACTATATCTATTCCATTTTTAGTTTAACTATTGGCCTATTTGTTAATGCTAAGGGAAATAACTTTAAACTCATTTGGTCTTCTTTTACCTTAGAGTAAGAATGAAAAGTGATATTCATCTCATTTATTCACAGGAGGATTATAAAGTGTCATGACAGTTTTTTCTTTCTGGAAAAATAGTTTTGGAATTTAAATAAAATGCAGTGCTTTTGAGCATATTAAGATGAGAAATACAAATGTGCCATTTATTAATTATAAATTACTGGTGATATATTTTAGAAATTCTGTAAGTAGCTCCATTTAAAAAATAAATAAATGGACAAAGTATATGAATTTATTTTGGGGAACAAAATGTCATTACTAAAGGTGTATTTTCTCATATATTGAACTCATAAATAGTTTGGAAAGTCCTTTGCAAATTTATCAAAATGTCATCTTCAGGTACTGGTTTGGAAAATTAGTAACTGCTGGAGTGTGTGACTGTTGAAAGGAGTCACTATGTGCAGGGGCCTATCAGTTTTTAACTTCTGGCCTAAAGCAAAGATGTTAATCATGAGTGTTGAGATAGAAAATGTCAGAAGTTTTTAGCGTACAAATAAAGGCTAAAAGTTGTACTGTGAACTCCAATATACAAAGAGAAAACGCAGTACTCCAAAAGTACTCAAATAAATTACAACAGTGAGAACTGACATAGACAGCCAACAGCTTTATGGTATACTGGTAGCCCACACGCAGTAGGCTGCCCGATGCTTCCGTGGGTGCTGTGCTGCTTCTACGGGAGCCCTGCGGCTTCCATGGGAGGCAGAAGCGAGTGTGGGCACCGGGCAGGAGCCACACTGCTTCTGTGGGAGGCGGGCCTGCAGTCTCCTCTATGGGCCTGCGCTCTGCTGTGGAAGCTACGGGCTGGGCCCCATGTCCCTCAGAGGTCCTCCATGGCCGGGCGTTGCCATGGCGACGAAGCAAGCGTCCCACCCTGGCTGCTCTGTGCCCGCTGCCCAGAGGCCCTCCATTGCCACGGCGATGAAGCAATCATTCCACCAGGCTGCTCATGCTGCCCACTCTCAGTGGCAGCCCCCCCCCCCCAGGACTGGGGGACTCCGGCGAGGCTGAGGGGACTGGGCACTGCCATCTTGTGGCTATGGGTGCTGCCATCTTTGTGACGGAGTGATGGTTAATTTGCATATTACCTTATTATTATGTAGGATAATGGCTGACTTAATTTTATGCTTATAAGACAATTTGCCTTGGCTTTTAATTACTATAGAGTGTCTGAAGGATGGTGTATTTTTAGCCCACACTTCACACCTTTACCATTCATTCTTAAATATGTATGTGGCCATTAATATGTTTGGATCAGTATAATTTTCCTCCCCTGACAAAATTCTGAGTAAGTGGAAGAAGTAGCATAAAATATCTCATGAAATGATACAGGATTAGATCATTAACCTTAACGTGGTTAACTACATTGGAAGAGAGGAGACCTAGAAACAAAATGACTCCATGCTTCACTGTACATGTAACAATATTTCTCCTGCCGTCTTGCATTTGGTTCTTCGTTCAGTTTCCCACACTTTCACATACAGTTTATTCATTCACTCCTCTCCATGATGCAGATGAAATAGGTAAGAAATCTCATTTGAGACATGAGGAAACTGAGTCTCTGCTATTTTTAGTTCCTGACCAAGGGCAAATACAGGCCAATGCTTGAAAAACCTGTATTTGGGTCTTCTAAAGGTCAGTCCTAAACTAAAAAGCATTGTAGACAAAATGTTTTAAATGCAAAATAAGGACTTAGAGCTTAGTGGAGTTCAAAAAAATAAAGAAATCATTTAGTTGTAGTCATGAAGCTATACTGGTCTTTAAGGTTATAGCAGAATGACACTTGGGTTTTCTATGCTACCAGAGAGATTAGAGAAATTTTCAAATGTTATTAGTCTATACCTGTTAGATAGTTGGTGGAAGCAATTATAGTAGATGAAGACTGGCCTAAATGCATGAGGGACTCGACCTGATGATACAGAAGTCCTTTGAAAGGTGAAGACTGAGTCCTGGCTGAATTTTCAATGTCTAATAGTCTCTGTGCTTCATCAGTCCTATTGGGATGCTGGTAATACCTCTTGGATAGAGGGATTAAATGAAGGAAGCACATGTAAATTGCCTAAGAGAGGCCTGATACACTTATGATGTAGTTCTTCCCTCTCTCTCCTCTCAGACACTTCTTTATTATTTTAGCCTGGGTTACTTCCATGAGGCCTAGTTATTATTTACCTCATTACCATAGTTTAGTATTTTATAGTTTTATCCTCAAGTTTAAGTACCTATTTGTCTGTACCTCTTTCAACCATATTGTTTTATTCCCCTCGCTGAAAAATACTGATCAATGTCACTTTGTAACAGCACAAATTATCATGCATTACTCCCTATTTGGGAGACTTTTTAGAAGGAGACAGACCTTTAGAGACTCACTGTAGGTATTGCTGGTTTAAGTTTTGTCAATAAACAATTGATCTCTCAGAGTAAAGGAACTTCGAATGACTCAGTTGTAATTTTAAGAACCATGACAAGGGAGCTGGTTTGTGATCTATAAAGGTTGGCTTTTTAAAGAACCAAATGGAGGTTTTAGTAAATTTTACGGGCAATTCAAAGATTTACATGATCAATATCAATTTTTCTCTCTCATGAATAACGTAGAATAATTGCTCATCATTAGAGTGCATTGTCTTGATACTGTGAAATGTATCCCTGAGTAATTAAGCAAACTTTATTTCTGAAAGTTAAAACAGTGAAACATATCTCCAAAGACAGTGATTTCAGTTTGAGCACAACTCATTTAGTCATTACTCTAGCAATAACTAGGTACCGTACTAGTTAACATGTGTTGCAACCCTTAATATATTGTGAGTGTTCATGTCATCCACATGGAGTAATATAACATCATCCCATTTGCTATGATAGAATCCTTGTGTATTTATTCTGAAAGCAGTAGCAGAGTCTTCCGGCAAATGTTAAGAAAAGAGGCATTCAAATAGAGCCTGTTTACTCCATTTGAAATACTGGTCTTGTATGTCAAGGTGGCCTACCTATTGATCATGATTTTTGCAGTAATACTAAAATACAAAATTTTTCATAAAAGAGAGGTAGTGTTAAGAATGATGCCAAGTATTTTACCTACATTATTAGATTTATTACTTAGAATAATTCTGTAAGCTTAGTTGTATTACCTTATTTTATACACTATGAAGCTGGGGCTTGGAGAGAATAAAGATCTTGTTACGTTCATGCAACTAACATTTCTTTCATTTTCTGGAGTAATAAGAAGTGAATGAAAAATGTACACAATAAAATAAAAAAAATTATTTGGCAGATTTCAGTAAGTGATGAAAGAAAATATAAGAACAATCAACAGTAGAATGGTCTTACCTGAAATAATATTTTGCATATGATTTAGTGGTCATTGTATCAAGGATATTTATTGAGCGCTTATTATTTACCAAACATAATGCATTCGCCTTATGCCTTATTCTCCCAATTTTACAGATGAGGAAACTGAGGCTTAGGGAGTTTAAATAATTTACCCAAGGTTACAAAGGCTTAACTGGTAAAGACAAGATATGAGCCAATATCTGGATGACTTTAAAGTCTGTGCACTTAATTGATATGTTATCTCATGGGTTGAAGAGGAAGCTCTGCAGGTTAAAAAATTAGTGTTAAATTTTGAACATATTTATTTAAAGCTATAGGAAAATGTAAAGAAATAAAAAACATCCTTTCAGAATTGAATGGATGACTCTGTATCTACACTAAAAAACAAACAAACAAACAAAAAACATTACTGAGCCTGGCTGGTGTGGTTCAGTGGTTGAGCTTTGACCCATGGACTAGGAGGTCAAGGTTCAATTCCTGATCAGGGCACATGCCTGAGTTGCTGGATCCACAGTAATGGGCCTGCAGGAAGCAACAGATTGATGATTCTCTCTCATCATTGATGTTTCTATTTCTCTCTTCCTCTCCCTTCCTCTCTGAAATCAATCCTATATAATAAAAGGGTAACATGCAAATTGTCTCCTCGACTGGGAGTTTGACCAGAGTTTGACCAGGGGGTGGGGCCGGCTGGCCAACCTCCCACGTCTCCTCCCCCTGGCCAGCCTGGCCAGATCACACCTGTGCATGAATTCGTGCACTGGGCCTCTAGTAAAAACATAATAAAAAAGAAAACAAAAACAAACAAACAAACACACTGAGGAGTGAATAAGGACAAGAGTATATTAAAGATTGGTGCCCAATAACTATTAGAGTAGCTTTTAAAATGTATAGCATAAACAAAACAAAACAAAAAAATGTATAGCATAAACAACTTTCCTAACCCCCTCCCCCATAATATGTGGTAAATAATACATGTTGAGAAAATTTAGAGTTGTAGTTGGGATAAAGCATATGTTCATAAATTTGGAAACAATGATTCAGACTAAGCTGGGTTTTCTGTCTCCTATGAATCTGTAATGAATGGTAATAATAGAGATTTGAGATCTATTTTCATTGTTACAAAAAAAAACAACACAAAATTTTCCAAGGTTTTTGCATGATGAGTTTATTCAGGTTAACTACATTTCTTTGTGGTTTTTGTTTATTTTTTTGTTTTTTTTTTTTTTTTCCCCTCAATTCCATCAACCAGGTAGTAGTAGTATTTTCCCTATGCAGGCCAGCATTGATTGGCAGCTATATGCCTTTAATTTATAAAATACATTTATTATTAATAATGAGTTTGTTAGTCATAATAGCATGAAGTTTTAGATTTAGTATATAGGAAGTGAGAAGCAATAAAAGGGAAGAAATCCTTGTTGATTAAATGTTAGAAAATAATTGCACTAATGTCCATGTGGGCTCTTCTTAAAAAAATATTTTTATCCAAACATGGATGAATGTAAGTATAATATTCTTTTTTTTTCTTTTTTGATCTTCAAAGTAGTTGATTTTTAAGATGCCAGAATCCCAGGCTCATTACATTGCACATACATCTCTCAATTGACCAGCCTGATCAAGAACTGATAATTTTAGTACATCTAGGAGCTTTGAGTTGCAGATGTAAACCAAGGAATTTACTAGAACAAATAAACAAAAACAGCTCTTAGAAGTCCCTCAGTAGAAGAACTCATCTGAAAATCAAACTGTAGGTAAATAAGAAAAAGTGGTTATAAGTAGGGAATGTATCATGTTACCCTGTACTTTATTTAAAATTGATTAAGGTATTACATATGTGTCCTTATCCCCACATTGCCCCCCTCCCTGCTCATGCCCTCATCCCCTGGTGTCTGTGTCCATTGGTTATGCTTATATGCATGCATACAAGTCCTTTGGTTGATCTCTCCCCCTTGCCCCCACCTTCCCCTACCTTTCCTCTGAGGTTTGAGCATCTGATCAATGCTTCTCAGTTTCTGGATCTGTTTTTGTTTATCAGTTTATACCCTGTACTTTTAACCAACTTTTTATTCTTGATGACTGCTTACACTTGATTTGCTACCATTTACTGATGGCAGGAACCAAGCTAGATATCTTATAAATATCTAGTTTATTGTTCTATAGGACATTTGAGGTTTGTAAATACATTAAATATGTTATGTAGCCCAGCTGGTGTGGCTCAGTGGTTGCGTGTCAACCTATGAACCAAGAGGTCACTGTTCGATTCCCAGTCAGGGCACATGCCAGGGTTGCAGGTTCAGCCCCCAGTGTGGGGTGTGCAGGAGGCAGCCAATCAATGATTCTCTCTCATCATTGATGTTTCTATCTCTCTCTCCCTCTCCCTCTCTGAAGTCAATACAAAAAATATTTTTCCCTATCCGGTTTGGCTTAATGGATAGAGCATCAGTCTGTGGACTGAAAGGTCCCAGGTTCAATTCTGGTCAAGGGCACATGCCCAAGTTGTGGGCTTGACCCCCAATAGGGGCAGGAGGCAGCCAATCAATGATTCTCTATAATCATTGATGTTTCTATCTCCCTTTCCCTTCCTCTCTGAAATCAATAAAAATATATAAAAATAAAAATTAAAAATAATTTTATGTGATTTGTGCAAGATTACATTGCTTGGGACTGAACCCAAGCTTGCCTGATGGTCCCTTCTGTTATGCTGTTTTTAAATGGACTATACTAAAATATGTAGCAATGGTACCATGGCATACTACTTAGCAACAAAAAAGTAACTCATTAATGATACACTCAAGTTGAATGAAATTTAAGAGTATTATATTGAGTGAGAAAAAAAAAGCCCATCCTAAATGATTACACACTATATGATTCCATTTATATAACATTCTTGAAATGAAAAATTATAGAAATTGGGAACAAGTTAATGGTTTATAGGGTTAGGGAAGGAGTGTCTGTGGGAGGGGACAAGAGGGAAATGGATGTGGTTACAAAAGAGCAACACAAGGGCTTTTTGTGGTGATGGAATTATTCTGTTTTCTTAATTTGGTGGTGAATACATGAACCTACACATGTGATAAAAGTGTATAGAACTATATGTACACACTAGTCCCATCCACATAGGCACATGCACACATACACACACACACACACATACACGTACATGAATGCACATGCAGACATATAGGTAAATTGAGGAAATCTGCATAAGGTCAGTGAATTGTATCATTGCAAATATCTATCATAGTATAGTTTTTCAAGATGTTACCATTGGGGGAAAGTAGGTAAAGAACACAGGGGATTTCTGCAATAGTTCTTTCAACTGCCTGTGAATCTGCAATTATCTGAAAGAAGTTTAATTTTTAGAATTGTAATAGTGGGGAAATGGAAAGGGAAACCTTCAATGAGCTTTGAAGCCTGCTGATCTTTCTTGCTTTCTGCTCAGCCAGAGAGCTGGGGTAGGGATGCCTTTGACAGATTGTAGAATCTGAGGAGGCTAACAGGCACATCAACAGGACTGGATATTAACCAGGTCCAGATGGAAACTGGAACAAACAACAAGGCCTGGCAATGGGGACAGAATCATATCTGTTCTAAATCAGTACAGCTTCCAGGTGAAGAACTTTAGCCAGTCTACCTTTCTTGGGCCCTGACAGTGGCCATTCAGCGCCAATAATTACTAAAATATAGAGAATACACCTGCTGTCTTTTCCAGATAATATAAAATTTATATCTTTTTAATAATAAAGGTAGTATGTTAAACATACAACTGATTTTATGTATATACGTTTAGTGTATTTCTTACAAAGTTACATACTGGAAAATGTATTTACTTCAAGTAAGATTTTTATTGGGAAGATGTAGTCACTGAATACTGGAACTATTAAGTAAATGTCCATTCTAAGACTCAAGAATGCCTAAATGTTCACTGCATAGCTCAACATACTCCAAACAACCAGTTGTCATGCTTTCTTATAATTATTCATATTCATGTTTATCGTCTATCTCAACATTGAGTCCTACTGTTGTGGAATAATTCTTCCTTGTTTGTCTGTAAAGTCTCTTCTTCCTTTTACCCTGGACCACATGTCTAATATGATACTACTCAAATAGTGTTGCTTAATCGATGTGGGTTGAAATAATTTAAAAGTGAATGGTAGGGAGAAAAAGTTTGGTGACATAGCATATATAACTCTACTGAGTAGTATTGAATTTTCAGGGAAAGTAAAGGCTACAGAATCAGGACCAAAGGACCTGTTACTCATAGAAATTATAGTTCCTTGGAGCTAGATGCTGGAATATATTTCTGACATTCAGCCTTGTCCAGAAACACACAAAATTTAAGCCTTTTTTTTGCATGTAATTCCATGCATCTCATATTTCTTTTATATGCTTTTATTGCTTCATTTTCACTTGCCTTGATTTATTAAGAAATTTATCATTTTTATTCAAGTTGCCTATACATTATTAAGGAGAGTTGTTTTGACTTCCTTAGCAATATTTTTTTAAACCAGGACAGTTTCTTCACAGATGGACAGAAATATTGCCCAGAGACCACCATATACATTTGAAAACTATATAACCAACATATGTATCTTATACATTCTGAACATCTACACTTCAAAAACATCTCTTAATATAGATAAAAATGTAGGTATATAAATATTTAAGTCCATGGCAAAAAGGGCTACTATAATAGACTATCCCATCCTATATAATAAAAGGCTAATATGCAAATCAACCAAACAGTGGAACCACTGGTCACTATGATACACACTGAACACCAGGGGACAGATGCTCAATGCAGGAGCTGCCCCCTGGTGGTCAGCGCACTCCCACAGGGGGAGTACCGCTCAGCCAGAAGCCAGGCTCACAGCTGGCGAGCGCAGAGGCGGTGGTGGGAGCCTCTTCTGCCTCCATGGCAGTGCTAAGGATGTCCTACTGCTGGCTTAGGGGAACCGGCCTAAGCCATCAGTCGGACATCCCCCAAGGGCTCCCGGACTGCGAGAGAGCACAGACTGGCCTGAGGGACCCCTCCCCCCTACCCTGAGTGCCCAAATTCATGCACTGGGCCTCTATTTATTAATAAGAGAGACAGTGTATGGTAACCATTCACATAAGTTCCTAACAATTATCTCTTCATTATATATTAATGTCCACATTTGGTAAGTACAGAAATCAAACTTTGGAAAAATTAAGTAGTTGATTGAAAGTCACACAAAAATACTTGCTTAAGATGGGGTTATATCTGATGGCTTACTCGAATGCCTGCTCATTCTGTGACATCACATTGCTATTTTTAGACACACACACACACACAAACACACACACACACACACACACACACACAGAAAGAAGAAAGATCTGGTGTGATATAATTTTATTTTCAGTTACCAACAGTTCCTGGTGCATTTAAAAAGTTTGTTCAGTTTTGTAAGTGGGATTATATATGTAATGTCCTTAATTTGACCCACATCTTGTGATATGTGGAACAATTATACCAGCTGTTGAAACAGTTCTGCGTTGAAAACCATACATCTAGTCAACATGAGAGCCACATGCCTCTAATGTGACAAGAAGAGTTCATTCTCACAAGATCTCTAATATAATTATCCAATGAACATAAGCTAAATGCCTACTGCTTATCAGTACTTGTTCTATATGCTGGGGAACTAAGATGTATATGATATGGTTCCTGCTCTTAAGGTACTCACAGATTAGTAGGAGGCATATCTGAGAAATAATAACTACACAGAGCAACTAGCAGTAGAGGTAATAGAAAAGGGCATTGGTTGTACGAAGAAGGGAGAGCTTATATTTGCCTAGTTATTATGAAGTCATGGAAAAACTAGGGCAAGCTTCAACAAAGGAGGTGATGGATGCTTGGCCTGTGAATTGAAGGAGTAGTAGGAATCATCAGGTGGACAAAGGCTGGGGTTCTTTCCAAACAGAAAGATTCATGCCATGGGATTACAGTAGTTCATTGTTGCAGTAGAGATTATAGAATAAACAAGTTTAGAAAGTGTTGAAAGATGAGGCTTAGGAAGGTGTGTTGGGGCCAGATATTAAATGAACTTGTATACTAGTCAAGGGGTTTAGTCTTCATTCTCCTGATGTCTAATTTTTTTTCTTTTCTTGCCAGGAGAGTAATGTAGTCAGATATGGATTTCAAAATGATTGCTTTAGCAACATTTTTAGAAAAGTTTGGAAAACCTGAAAACAGAGTGCTAGTTGGGGTGCCACAGAGCTACTCTAGGTGAGTAATATTGGGGCCTTCAGTTAAGGCATTGACAGTGGGAATTAAGAGAGGATCAGATATTAGAGAAATTTAGGAGGATGTGTTGCTTTGTAACATGTTGAAGTTGAAGAGTATATAATAACTGGGTGGTCCCATTAACTAAGATACAGAATATACTAAGTGGAGCAGGATTCATTTGGGAATTGAATACGTTTGGTTTAAGTATGTTGTTGAGTTTGAGAATACTCTGGAAACTCATTCTGTCAGCACATAGATTTCCATTCTGCTGTGTTATTCAGCCTAAATGCAAAAAGAGTGCAATTAGATTTTAGAAGCTATCCAGGGTTGATGAAAAACAAGTAGATGGGCTGATTGAGATTTTTGATGAGTGAAAAATGTGATTCACCTGGTGTAGTAACAAAAGAGAACAAGAAGAAATTGATCAGCAGAAAATACACAGATGAAGGAATTAAAGTTTCCAGAAAGAATAAGGGAATGAAAAAAGCGGAAAATAGTTCAAAGACATTACAGGTAGAAAAATGCTGAGTCATATGGTATTTTATAGGTTAGGGTTATAAGACTGGGTTGCTGAAATGATTTGGGGATAAATGTTACTACAAGAGAAAAGAGAGAAAAAACAACAAATGAGAAACTAGGATATTGGATAGGTTATCTCCATGTATTGAAATCTATCAAAATTATCACAGGAGTTAAGTTGGAGAGGGAGTCTGCAGGATGAGTGTTTTTTGTTTTTTTTCTTGAATATAGAGGAATGATATGAAGATCAGTAGAAGAAATGGTGAGGGGGAACAGTAAAGGGTAGTATAATAAAATATGTTGGCCTTGAGGAGAAAAAGTTTTTCAAGAATGGACTTAGTATATTCTTCAAATTGAAGCCAGAAGCCAGGAAAATTCCTGAGCTAGTACCAGTGTCTGATTTTGTAATTGCTACAACATAAGAAAGCAACTTTATGAGTACCATCACTAGACACTTACCATGGATGAATGATATATGGAACCCTGCTCTATGTCCTAAACATTATAACGTGTTTTATGATGGACGTTCTTTGGAAAGTTCATGGTGAGGGAACAATTAATTATGATTGGGAGAAGTGAGAGAATGTTCTGCAATTAGTGCTTAAAAGGAGGATTGTGTTTTGGCTGGAGGAAAAAGGAAGGAGTCAAAAATATTTTGGAATAGCAAATATTTTGAGGCTCGAGTTTGAAAAGATGAGCATGAAAATACTTTTTGCTTGGGAAATCATGTTTCCTTTTTCTTTTTTTTTCCTTAGGGAATGATGTTTGTGCTAATTTATTTAGGTTTCTTAGTAATATATTGCTTATTGGTAAAGTAATTTTTATAACGGTAATTTAGTGTTATTTGAAGAAGAAGATGCCATTTTAAGGATGATCAGAAAAATACTTTTAGTATAAATCATCACTGTCATAGTTCTAGAAAATCCTAAAAATAAAAGCAAAGGAGAAAAGGTATTAGGGTAATCTTTGGATTAATTCTAATTGCAATCATCAGTTTTAAAGATAGTGTTCTCTGTATTTTTAAGGTGGCAAATTTAAAAAAGTATAAATTACTAAATTCATTTTAAATTCTAATTCTCAGAATGTCAAGATGGATCAAGGTCATGGTTCTTGTGTTTTCTCAATAATAGCATTTTATGATAATGATGAAATTCCAGACTACATTTGGAATGTATTAATGGCAATTAATCGAAGGAGAGCAAGTTTGTTGACAATCCAGTCAGACCTCTGTCATTTGGTCTATGTAAAGAAGCTGAAGTATGCCGAAACCGGTTTGGCTCAGTGGATAGAGCGTCGGCCTGCGGACTCAAGGGTCCCGGGTTCGATTCCGGTCAGGGGCATGTACCTTGGTTGCGGGCACATCCCCAGTAGGGGGTGTGCAAGAGGCAGCTGATCGATGTTTCTCTCTCATCGATGTTTCTAACTCTCTATCCCTCTCTCTTCCTCTCTGTGGAAAATCAATAAAATATATTTAAAAAAAAAAAAAAAAAAAAAAAAAAAAAAAAGAAGCTGAAGTAACTTTGAGGATTGAAAAATATGACATTATTTGTTTCAATTTTTGGTTTGGAATGTTCTTTGACCTGATATATATGCATATATATGTATATAAATGTATCAAATGTATGTATATATGTATTTATATAAACATATTTATACATACTTATATGTAAACATATTTATATGTATTTATAAATGTGTGTAAACCATATATAATACATATTAAATATACCATCTACATACATATTAAATATATATTTTATAGATCTGATATATATATATATATGTATATATATATATATATATATATTGTATATACACACACACACACACACACACACACACACACACACACACGTACAAATAATAGAAGGTCAAACAATGTTTTGGACCAAAACTGAAACAAATGCACATTTCTGGTTCCAGCTTAAGCAGTTTCAAGGTTTGGAATTAGAATTTGAGGCTTGGGAAACTGGGTCACATTTTCTTTCTGCTGCAGGCTGCATTTAAAAAAACAACCCCCTAGAATAATTCATCTTAAAGATTGCCCATTTGCTTCATGTTAAAGCAGTATTTTTCAAGGAAATAATGTTTACCAGTAGGGATTTTAGCTACATATTTTTATTTGAAGTTTGCTAGGCTATCAACTATGTGATGACAGAATTGACTGTTAACTTTGTGTATGTTCAGACTACCCTGTCTTCAGAATATATGTAGCATTTTCTATTCTTTGAGATGAGATAACCAGAGGTTGGTTTACATGCTGAGCACTATATTTCTAATATCATAAGGAAATAGAAGCATGAAATGTTTGCTTCAAGCCAAGGTAACAAAATGACTTTATGGTCAGTGTTTGGATCTGAGAGAAGAATAGATGAAGATTGCTATTTTGATGGGTAATAATTGACTCTTAGCTGTTCTCACTCTTCGAAAGGCATGGATGAATTTGCACTGATGCTTCCTTGCTGTCACTCTAAATAATATATTTCTGTGGCTCAAGCTGTTATCAGTAATGGTAAGCAGGTATTTTTGTGACAGTCAGTCCTCTGGAGCCCTCATGATGAATCTGTCCTTGGCCACTCCAGGCCTCTCTGGCTGATGTACTTGAGGTTTGCATCTCTGCTTTCCCTGCCTCTTAGGGGCTCAATCTTTCTGGAACTGTTTTTATGAGAAACTCCCTGGATAAGAAGCATTTGAATACTCTGATTAAGTGCTTGGGCTCTGGACTCAGACTGCCAGTAACGACCTACTTGATGTATGATCAGGGCAAGTTATTTAAGCTCTCTGCACCAGCTTCCTAAATTGAAAATGGAAATATTAACAGACAGGAACTAACCTCCCAGGGACATTGTCAACTTGAATGAGCAGGCATGTAATGACCTCAGTATAAAGCTAATAAGTGCTCCACCAATGCTTAATATTGTACTTACTATGATGTTTGGGAATTCATTTAACTACTCTAATCAACCTCCTTATTTCTAAAACAAAACAAAACAAAACAAACAAACAAACAAAAAACTATTTGCAAAGTATTCTGAGATCTGCGAAATGAATTTACTAAGAGTTGAAAGATGGTATAAACCCTATTTAGTAGGGACATGAACTGTAAAGTTTGAGAACTGATTTGAACCTGATTGTGCCATGTACTCAGGTTTGTCTGTGGGCAGTTAACCTCTCTTTGCTCTGTTTTTCATTTTCAAAATGGTGATAACAATAGTAATATTCACCTCACAGGGTTTTGACAGGGTTAGTGTATATACACCATTTACACAGTTAATTGATGGGAGAGTGTATATACACCATTTACACAGTTAATTCAAGAAATGGTAACCGTTGTCATTATTAATATTATTTTGAAATATTTAATTAAATAATTCCATTTTTGAAGTCATCCCTGCCAACCTATAAAACAATACCTACTACTATGTATGCCATGATTTTCCGTACCTAAGAACTCAAGTCTTTTAAATTGCTGCCCGAGGTATCAATGAAATATATACTAGAACGTCATAGATGTTGAAACCTGAGGTTCATATCAAATTTAGATAGCTCTCTAGTTGAAGAAATTCACCAAAACTATTGTGATTTAAGTAGTTTTCTCCAGCATGAGAGAATATTTAGAGACTTTTATTAAATTGTCATCTTGTATAAATTGGCTACCTTTGCAACCGTTGACAGAGATTAAAGCTGTGCATTTCATTGTAGGACATTCTGTATACAGCATGCATTTTTATGGTTACTTTTACAAAAATAAATTTAAATATTCCTTCCATTTGGTATTAATATGTAGCTGGCATGTATTTATAAATGATGTATAAGTAGCTATTTTTTCTCCTTTAAAAATACAGAGATTTCATTTTATTTCCTTGTTTTTCATTTATCACTTTGTGTTCTCTCAGTAGTAGAAATGATCTTTCCTACACATTCCAAGCACACACCCCCCCCTCTATTTCCCCTCTGCATGAATTTAATACTGATTAATGCACTGTGTGTTTGAAAACACCATGTTTAGTGAGTGCTGGTGTTATCTTTCAGAAAATAGAGCTGAAATTTCCCCAGATACCACTGAGCTTTCCTTAGCCTGTCACCACCCTCACCCTGAGGATGTGGACTTGACTTTAAGTGGGGAAACCTCCCAGTGGCAGGCAGTAACCATTGCTGAGACATGTAACAGGTAAAGAATTAGAGAAAAGACTAGATTTGATAACTTAGAGGTAGTAACTCAAAATATGATTTTTCTCCCCATTTTCATGGTAATAGAAATATTACTGACAATTTCAAGTTAATCACTTCCTTTGAGCAAATATTTTATGCCTATTCAACCTCAGATTCTATTCATACAATTAATACACAAGTAATTCCCTTGACACAATTAATAGGATCAAATAAAATAATGTGTATGAAGGCATATGGTAAACTGGAAAGTTGAGAAGGGTATGTCGAGGAGTATGCTTTGTACTTTGCAAATGTTTTCTAACTTAATAATCTTTTACAACTCTATGAGATGCATATTATCACCATTTTGCAGATGAAGAAACAGAGGCTAAGAATACATAATAATAAGTGGCTGTAGTGTTTGATTTCTACCAAGCTCCAGCTGATTCCAAAGCCAGTAGTTTTTTTAATAATTTATCACAATGTGCCAATATAAGATATTATTATTATTACTTAATTTTATATATTAAGAGTACTTCATTTTAGTCAGTGTGTTAAAATTCAAACCTACTAAATGAGAAAATAATTCAGAGTAATTATTAATTTTAAAAAAAGATTGCTTTTGAAGACACAATAGTGTCTTTTTAAATAGAGCATTTTTCTAGTGCCATTAAGATGTAATTTGATTTTCAGAGACTTAATTTATATACAAATTTCCAGAAACGTGTTTTAGCCAGACTGATGTGTCCCTATAGTGCCTTTTCACTTTGAGCTCAGGTAACAGATGAAGCACATTTGACAAAAATGAATGTGAAGGTTAAAAGTCAGAATTTACATAGTGTACTTTCCATGTCTTCATGATAGAGTAAATCTGAAATGTACCTGGTTAATATGATATAAAAGATGTTTAATGCTGCAATTTACTTATAGGCCATTAGATTTCCACATGTCTGAGCTTTGAAGAACTTAGACCAAACAAAAAGATATTTATAATGTCCAAAGAACTAAATTTTTAAAATGTGCTAAAGAGGTCCCTTTAGATACTTGAGCTCATGTGATACCCAGTTTAGAGCATATTGGAAGTAATGGTCACCGAATCAGGTTAATTTTTGTTTCTTTGTTTTAAAACTATATTTTGAGAATTTATATGAAGTAAGTATTCATGGAGAAGATATTTGAAATTTGAGATTTGTATGTAGTTTAATTGTATATATTCATTTCAATTTAGTATTTTAGTATGATCTTAGTTAAGGTCATAACTAAGCTATTGTAAAACTTAATCAAATAAACAATGGAATGTTATTCCAAAAGCCTTTAGAAGTAAATAATCCTTGTCTCACAATTGATGATTCAGAAGATATTGTTTTTAATAAAGTTCTTTTGCATTGCAGATAATATATTATTTCATATTGATAGAACTTAATTTGCATTGCCATTTTAATCCTCTATGTCCAAGGATGGTGCCTGCTGAGTCATACCATGATGTTAGCCTTCATTATTAGACCATCTAAGGGCCCTTCTCTTTAATAATGGAAACTCATTTAATACTGCATAGTTTGCGTTACATAAAAGATAATTACAGGATACCTAATAGTAGCTCCGGTTGAAAATCAATTTATGTAAGTTGCTCCCAATATTACAATAGACACAAAATGAGGCTTATTGGTAATTACTAATTATGAGATAAAAATCATTAAAAATTCTGGAAACAAGAGGAGAACAGATTTGAATCATTTTTTATGTATGGTTAAGACATATTCCCAAGTTTTATGAGCTATGTGGGTTGAGGTTACTAATAACTTAGGAAAATTAAGTGCTAAACATATTTTAAATGCATCAACAATTTGAAGTGTCCTAAACATTATAATAAAAATATTCCCACAGTTCCTACCCAAATAATATTGCTGGGTGGTTTTTGAGGCTTTATGTTAATAGGATCATTGTCATCCTTCAACCTTTGCATAGAACCTAGGACTGCCGGGTAGATATCAAATCTAAAGACAAGGGTATATTAGGACTCACCCTCAGAGATAGGTTGGAAGTCATTGATAAGACAGGAAGACAGCTGTGCCTGGTAAAACCCAAATCCAGAAAACTTAGTAAATCAACCAAAAAGTATAATAAAGATTGGGTAATTTTGGGTAACTTAGAAGCAGGGACTAGGACTTTCTGTAGATACTATGTCAAAAGATTAGCATGATGGGAGTGTTTAATGTGAGCATGGACTCATTGTTTAATTTTCTTTAACCTTAGATGTGATTATATATTAAAATCAAATTACTACTCTTCTCACTTGATTGAGAGGATCAGAACTTAAACTTTTGCGGTGTATTTGTGTGGAGGGGTTGGGGAGTAGACACAAGTACCACAGGCAGCTCTAGTGTCAGTTACCCGATTTTCCTAAATGATAATTGACTCTTGATAATGTTTTAGAGAATAAAATGCAAACTTCCATGTATTTATAAAATTATTTTATTTTGGAAGAATTCATATTTACATTAAACTGTAACAAAAGTAAAATACTTAAATATTAATATGTAAGAAGGGAGTTAAATCATGGGCTCATATAACTGTACATGCATACTTTTTTGGAGGGTGTTTTGAAATGTGTGTGAGATGTAAGATAATTCTTCACTCGGCAGGATTGTTCTTGAATGCAAAACATCTAGCCATTAAATTTCAGTAAATCAATTAGTTCTGT
This sequence comes from Eptesicus fuscus, assembly GCF_027574615.1. Classification (NCBI taxonomy): domain Eukaryota; kingdom Metazoa; phylum Chordata; class Mammalia; order Chiroptera; family Vespertilionidae; genus Eptesicus; species Eptesicus fuscus. The sequence continues at coordinate 33,767,471 of NC_072475.1, forward strand.
AAGAAAGGTCTAAAATCAAATATAATGGTAGGGAAAGTAATAATAAGACATGCTGGTGTCTAAAATGCCTGATATTATGGGTGTTCTGAAGTTTATATGTAAAAATGTATGTGTTTGAGTTGTAGACCTAGACCAAGTCTGAGTGAGATACTGGTGGCCATGTATCTTGACTTTTCAAAGCCCTTTTATTCAAATATTTAATTGATGCTATATGATATAGCACATGTGAACATGCTTTATAAACTGTTTAAGGCAACTACAAATGTTAGCAATTTTATTATGGAGATTTTCTTAAATACTGACACAATCATTTGTTAATGGCTCCTGAGAAGGCAGTGGAATCCTCTTAATCCATTTGTTCTCCAGGGGTAGTAAGTTTAAGTAAGCTTAGACAAAGTTAATGATTCATTAGGCTTTGAATTTTGCCCTCTGAAAACAATACTAGTTTCTGAGGACTTTGTATTCCTCTGAGTGTTATCTGCCTGGGCAGCAGATAGTGACTTAAAGGTCATTTACTTTTTTTTTTTAATCTTAACAATGCACTGGAATCAAAGAATTATAGTTATTTAGAGAGCATTTTAATTATTTCAGTCATTAAAATAATACGATTGAACACTAAACATATGCCAGATACTATGTTATTAAAGATATTTAGGCAAATCACATGGTCTGCTTCTTACTTTAACTGGATATGTAGGAAGACTAATTGCCTTTCTCTACTAGTTAAAAATTAAGCATCCAGTCTGTTTTAAACATTCCTTACTGTCAGTGCTCAAAATTAGTCTTCAAAAATCTCATGAAAAAAAATCACTAATTTCTGAAGTAAACTTTTGTTGCTGTCCTTTCTCTCCCTAAAATGATGTCAGAGAGAATATTTGGGAAGATGTCATGAATGAGATGGGCAAAAGTTGAAATTCTCCATTTCAGCATCCTGTTGTCTCATTTAATCCCTGTACCTTCTACTTGGGTATGCCAATTATTTATGATTGACATCTGTAGCTGGTGCAATTTATATCCTGCTCAGACTGACTGCCTTGGCCCCAGTTGGCTCCAAGAAAGCCAGATCCTGGTTTCTGCCCTGATTCACTTTCAACTTTGGGTTTTTCTATATTATTCTGGTGGACCAGATAGCAGGCCTGCTGGTTCTCTCCTCACTATCTTGGTCATGTGGGATTGTGCTTGCAACACAGAAAAAGCAAAGCCAAGAAAGAACCTCTCTGACTATTTCTGTCTCCAAGGTTATGAGATTTAGCTATGTTTTGGAACAGTATGGGATAGCCCATGAGATGGCTTCCTTATAGCTACTAAAGTACTGGTGGAGCTTGCAGTTGTACACACCCCAAACTGCTCATAATGTTACTCTCACTTACCTGATATTCCACCCTATCTGTCAAATAAATATCTGAGAAAGTTGAGAAATACATCTGCTGCAATGATTCTTCTACTTTCCTTCTTCTTTCCCAATAGTCTCTGGGGCCGAAAAAAGAGAGCAGGATTTAGTCCTATACCTTTTTTCCGTTGGCCCTGCCAAGTCTAACCCTCCTTGGGCTAAAGGAGGAGTCAACATAATTTTGAAAATTATTTCTCAAGACAATGGCCTGGTTTGCAAGGCCGGATTGTGCTGAAAAATCCTAGTTTGAATTTCAAAAGCTTAATTTTATCTTGTTTTCTTTTTCTTTTTTCAGTCCATCTGTTACCTAATTCTCCAATTCTAACTTGCCCCATTCAACTAGAAACCTCAGGAGATCTATAATAAAAAAACAAACAAACAAACAAAAAACTTGTTCTTAAATCTGTACACTAGAAAAGAACTTCAATAATTTTAAAATTAAATTCCTAGTAAACCAGGCATTTTTAATACAGTGGTGGAGAGGATAGACATGATTTCCACTCTCATTCTGTTTGTAGAGAATGGGCACAAAATCTATATATATATAAAAGCCTAAGTGACTGAATGACCAAACGACTGGTTGATCAGTCCACTCGTCACCTGGACACTATGATGCTCACTGACCACCAGGGGGCAGATGCTCAACGCAGGAGGTGCCCCCTGGTGGTTAGTGTGCTCCCACAGCCAATCACCCGTGGCCCCTTCTCTCCCCCCCCCCCCCCCCACACACACACTGGCTGTCTGGCCCTGATCCCTTGCCAGGCCGAGGGACCGCACCTGTGTATGAATTCATGCACTGGGCCTCTAGTAAATAAATACATAAAAATAAAGTAGAATTTGTGTTTAAAAAATAAGTAAACAGAATGTTAAACAAGAGAATAGTGTGAGGTTTGAAGAAATTGAAATTGGGTGATTTTTTTGTGTTTTTTGTTTTTGTTTATATTTGAAAAAACGGAGATTTTGAACACCTCAAGTAGCAATCATTGAGTTACTGGCAGAGTGAGGAATGGAGGCAAGACTCCAGAGTCCTCACTGAGCGAACCCATGTCAACCTGTAGGTGACAGTTCAAAAATGGAATAACAGTTCTGGCATAAGACTGGCTTTTATGGAAATATTATGGTATAAAATATTCACAAGTCCTCTGCTTCAATTAAACTGGACTTTTCACAACCTTCATCATGACTTACATATGCCATACCTTTGTGCTTTTGGTTTGTCATTCCTGAAATTTCATCTGCTTTCACTTTCAGGCTTTATAATATTTTTTCCAACTCAGATACGTCCTAATTCATAAGTCCAGCTCTGATTACCACACCTAGAAATAAGCTCTCAGCTCTTGATATTACCTTATGTGGCATTGTTCACATATTGCCTGAATTATTGTTTGGTTTCCCCTTGAATTAAAACCTAATTGTGGTCTGAAAATTACATACTGTAAATTTATGTAGTGCTTTGCTCACAGTTATCAGTAAATATTTGGTGAATGAATACATGATGTAATGAGGCCCATGATCCTTTATTCCATAGTAATTCCTAGTACGTAAATGGCTCAATGACTTTATAATCTAATTTAATTAATGAAGGGCATAATTTCTGCTTGTTTACAGCAACATTGAATGCATGAAAGAATAAAAGCACAGTGAAGCACAAACATAGGTATGTGACTAATTTTGTATATAAGCAGATCAGAGCAAAGTGTAGTTAGTGAAGAGAGCCAAAGGCAGAAAGGCTTGAGTTTAAACCATTTTGAAGTATGGGATGAACAGATTTGGTGCCTTAGGGAAAGTGCCTTAGGAGAAGCTGTAGAAATTACAGAAGTTGTAGAAGGGAGGACATAAGTTCTGTGTAGAGTATATTAAGTTGATATGCTTGACTGAAATATTAGCTGGGGAATGTAGGGGATGGGTGTGTGGAAGCTTTGAAGCATGCAATTAGAAATCTTAATTATATTCAAGGGATAATTGGGAGCCATTGTTGGCTTGTGAGAAGGGGAACTTGAAATAACATTTAGGGAATACTCCTACTCCTGTCCTTTGCTCATGCTGTTTTCCCATCTGGAAGATTTCTTTTCCTTTCTTCCCACCTCTTTTTAGCCCATTTTCCTCCAGGGATTAGTTCAAGTTCCTTCATCTCTGACGCTTTTCTGATTATTCTAGTCAATGATATCTCTCTCTTTCTCTCTCTCTCTCTCTCTCTCTCTCTCTCTCTTTTCCTCTCTCTCCTTCCCCCCTCCCTCCCTCCATCTTTCTACACCCTTTACATTTATTGCATTCACTACAAAATTAGCATCATTCTTAATTCTTCATTTTTAATTCCTAATTGACTCCTTAAAACTCCTTAAAACTCCTTTAAGGAGTCAATTAGGAATTAAAAATGAAGAATTTGTCTTATTATATGGCCTTATTCAGTAGTTCAGATGTTCTTGTGTCCATCATATAGAAAAGAAGATCTCTACAGTCAGGGATTGCATATTACGTTCTTATATATTCCCCCTAGCATTGATTTGGGTTTGTGGGTGTTTAATTCATATCTTTAACTTGAAGTGGGAGAACCTATTACTCAAGTATCAACTTAGAAATAAAGTTTAGGGTTAGAAGAGACCTTCGAGGCCTCTCAAGAGCTTGTGTTGGAATGAAATATGAAATCAGTGCCCATGTTTGTAGTGATTTTTGACCCTCAGTGGTGCTCTCTAGCTTGATCAGATGCTAGCTTTACTGTACCTGGTTCTGAGGGTATAGTTCTTCCCCCCAAATTGAAACAAAATGAAGTAACAACAATCATTTCCTCTAGGCAAAATGTTTGTACTATTGAACATTTTTGAACAAGAGTTACTGTTTTCTAATGATAATTGAAATATGAGTTAAATTCCCATTTGTTAATGGACTTTAGTTATGTGAAAGCCAAGATTGTGAAGCACAATGTGATATTTCTTAAGTGAATAAAAATTAATTTTATTGCAAACTGTGGATTTACTATATCAGAAATTAGTAGAACATTTAGTTTTCTGGTAGCAATAATAAATAAAAATCAATGTATCACTTATGATGTAGCAGTGTGGCAGCATAGGATTTACCTTATATTAATTGCTAGGGAGAGGAAATTTTCATTTGAAATCAATATTTTGTTAATACCATTAGTATTTAAAGAAAGATATTGTTTTTATATTAACATGGTAGACATCATTACATCATTTACTTAAATAGTCATTGTCTTTTCAGGTATACAGAAGTAAATTATACATCTTATTTAGCAGCTACCACTTCTCTGTACATGATAGAAATCCATTTTTACTTAAATTGTTTTTATAAAGCAATGATATGTGTCCCTCATCCCAGTTTGCACCGTCTCCAGTCAGGGACACCTCGAGGGATGTCCAACTGCCCATTTAGGCCTGATTCTGGTAATCCTCTCACAATCCAGGACTGCTGGCTCCCAACTGCTTGCCTGCCTGCCTTCCTGATTGCCCCTAACTGCTTCTGCTTGCCAGCCTGATCACCCCCTAACCACTCCCCTGCCAGCCTGATTGATGCCTAACTGCTCCCCTGCCAGCCTGATTGCCCCTAACTGCCCTCCCATTCAGGCCTGGTCACCTAACTGCCCTCCCCTGCAGTCCTGGTCACCCTAACTGCCCTCCCCTGCAGGCCTGGGTCCCCCCAAACTGCCCTTCCCTGCAGGCCCGGTTGCCCCCATCTTCCCTCCTCTGCTGGCCTGGTCACCCCTAACTGCCCTCCCATGCAGGCTTGATCACCCCCAACTGCCCTCCCCTGCTGGCCATCTTGTGGTGGCCATCTTGTGTCCACATGGAGGCAGTTATCTTTGACCACATGAGGGCAGCCATCTTGTGTGTTGGAGTGATGGTCAATTTGCATATTACTCTTTTATTAGATAGAATAGAGGTCTGGTGCATGGGTAGGGGCTAGCTGGTTTGCCCTGAAGGGTCTCCTGGATCAGGGTGGGGGTTCCCTTGGGGCATGGGGTGGCCTGGGCAAGGGGCCTGTTGTGGTTTGCAGACTGGCCACGCCCCCCGGCAACCCAAGCAGAAGCCCTGGTATTGAAGATTTATTTATCTTCTATAATTGAAACTTTGTAGCCTTAATTGGAGGCCTGGGCCTGCCAGGGTGTGCGGAAAGCTTGGCTTCCTCCATCGCTGGGGGCAACCCAAGCCTCCTGCTCACTCCGTGCCCACAGCCATCTTGGTTGGGTTAATTTGCATACTCTCTCCTGATTGGCCGGTGGGCGTGGCTTGTGGGTGTAGTGGAGTGACAGTTAATTTGCATATTACTCTTTTATTAGATAGGATGAATATCTTTATCACCCTCAAATACCATGTGACTGCTTTATAATAAAACAAGTGATTAATTTTATCTTTGAAAATGTCAAATGTGATATAAAGGCAAAGTATGGCTTTTCCCAACCACATTGCTTTGCAGTAGAGCAGTAGGATTGGACTTTTCAAATATCTGCAGTTGGTGTCAAGAACCCTTGGTAACATACTAGTTTAACGTTTATATTGAATATCTTAGAAATGTGTTTGATAGCTGAGATTTGGAAATGCACAGAAAGTTGCAGTGCCCTGAAGGCAAAGATGAGCTGCTTGAATTTAATATGAACTAAAATGATAATACTTTATACTTAAAAACTAACTATTTTTTTTTGCAAGAACTCAGAAATCTTCAGCTGCATTACCTCTAACCAGTGAAGAAGGTCTCTGTGAACAGGGTTAAATACACTGGAAATAATGCTGATAGAAATAAGGAGAGGTCACTTCCCTGTTAACAGCTAAAGTATAGTAAAAAGGTATTTGCCTGATTTCCGAAAGAGCCACTTACACAAGTGTCTTTCCACTAGTTCTACAGTTCAGTGAATCAAGTATACTTGTTTTGTGTGGTATCAGTTTGTGGCCTAGAGAGTTTTGTTAAATGATTTCCTTGAAATGCACTGCAAGTGAAAGTAGGAACTTGGGTTATGAGAAGTTGGCTAAAGAATCTTTGTAAAGTGACTTTATAATAAATTAACAGAGGCAGTCATTTCCTTATCTTGAAGCAGAATGAGATGAAAGGCTGCAGATCTTGCACTAAGGGAGGCAGTTTTTTGGATGGCCAGTGGACCACCTGTGGGTCAGTCTATCCAGGACTGAGGATAGGTTTTAACGGTGAAATTCAAGGAGGAACTGACTGCTCGCCCCTGCCAGCCTGATCGCCCCTGACAGCTCTCCCCTGCTGGCCTGATCGCCCCTGACTGCTCTCCCCTGCCAGCCTAATCGCTCCTAACTGCCTCTGCCTCAGCCCCCGCCACCATGGCTTTGTCTGGAAGACGTCCAGTCTAATTAGCATATTACCCTTTTATTAGTATAGATATTTACTCTTCTGTATATTTAAGTTGGTGATCCATTGTGGACAGGGTATGATAAAATATGACAATATGAACCACCAAATAAAACATTACTTAGTGAAAATGGTTTCGACACTTAGGACTAAGTGAAGTGCTGAGAGTTTGTTAACAATAATGATAAGGTCCCACTTAAAGTGTGTAGGGTTTATTGAACACATTGAGGGGTACATCACAGAGGGCTTCAATTAAATCGAGGTATGAATTAATTCAACAGGACACATTTTGCTATTATAGTGTCTTATGTTACAGAAAGAAGCATAAAAATTGCACAAGTTTCTTTCTGTTTGTCTGTTAGAGTGAATGGTTGGGTAAATAAGACATGCTTTTGTGCATAGTTTCTGGTATCCAGAGTCAAAACCTGCCATTGTTGTATAGATACCATTGAAAATCTTGCTTATCTGATAGATTCCATTCTTTGCTGTAAGTTGAAAGTAAGTTTATTAATCTATGGCCCACAGCATATATATGCAATGCTCCTGATTAGAAGATTACTCACATGTGAAATTTATGTTGACTTTTTTTGATTATGACACAACACCCATGCAGTATCCATGCAATCAATTGCTCCAAAGAAT